>NW_004797352.1:891686-894548 GCF_000002075.1 Aplysia californica
GCCATCCTTCCAAGCTCGTTCCAAGTGAGCTTCATCTCTCTCATGTCCCTTTCCACGCATCTCCTCCATGTTTCCTGTGGCCTACCCCTGCCTCGTGCTCCCTGTGGGTTCCACTGCAGTGACTGTCTTGTTGTGTTTCCGCTGGGCTTTCTTCCTAATGACCATTCTTGTGTCGATGTGCTTCTCTTTACTCCAACAAACCATTGGTAGGTCCTACTTCTTTACTTTCCCTCTGTTGTTTCTGGTTATCAGACACAGAGACTGAGGCTTAAATAGAAACAGAGACAGAGACAGACAGAGGCAGCGACAGAGACAGCGACAGAGACAGGGACAGGGACAGAGACAGGGGCAGAGACAGAGACAGCGACAGAGACAGCGACAGAGACAGAGACAGAGACAGAGACAGAGACAGGCAGAGACAGAGACAGACAGAGACAGGGACAGAGACAGATACAGGGACAGATACAGGGACAGTGACAGAGACAGAGACAGGGACAGAGACAGAGACAGAGACAGACAGAGACAGAAAGACCGAGCCAAACAATAATGTAGACTTAGAAACAGAGACAAAAAGAGAAAATCACATCCGGCTAAATAGAACACTTGTCTTTCTCAACTTTTCTTACCATTTTGAGAGAGAGAGAGAGAGAGAGAGAGAGACAGAGAGAGAGAGAGAGAGAGAGAGAGAGAGAGAGAGAGAGAGAGAGAGAGAGAGAGAGAGAGAGATGATGTAGCCTCTTGTAAACAGAAATGGCACCAAATTATTTCAATAATCAATATTTATAAAAGGGATTCAATAACTAGGCAAATAGGCTTACTTATGTGGGAACAATATGTACTTCAAGAAGAGTGGCTTGAGTTCGTGGAATTGGAATACATGCCTGAGTGTTCACAGATCATTATAGCAATGTCTCAATTCGAAGTAAGATTCAAAATATTACTTTTCTCTAGACAATATACACAAATCCAAGTTTACGTTACGTTTCACTTGTAGAGGCAGTGGTTCTCTGTACGTTCTACACTGTACTCTGCAAATCTGGCATGAATTGCTCCGCTAATGATGTATGACTGGGTACACTTTTCATGATGCTTAATGAATAATTGAAACTTCATCTCTAATCTCTTGAATACATTATCATTTGAACATAACATCTTCAAATTCTGTCACAAACATGTGATTAATAACTAAATGAATATCAGTTACAAAGAGAATTTTATACACAGAAATTCCAACCACACATTTTGTGAGATGACGACAGCTAACTCACATAAGCTTACATTGCTACAAACACATCTACAGTTTTAAATATGAAAAGCTTTGCTCACAACACTGAAGCAAAAATGGCCATGCAATGAAATATACTGAACATGAAAAACATCACTTGCAACACAAATAATATGTCATATTGGTGCCAAAGATTAGAGGTGTTACTAGAAAGTAACATACAAAGAAAAGAGAGAGGAGAGATAAGGACCATAGATGTTTGATAGGAAAAATGAGAAAACCACACCAGAGCACCCATCAAGCCCTCGCATGAAGGAATCTATTCACAAAATAATAATAATATAGAAAACAGAGATTTGAGTTCACAAACAAGTCGAACGACGAATACTCTGCACTCTAACAGACCATTTGTCTATTTCTCAAGAGGTGAACATGTCAGACCCCAAAGATTTTTGCCTAATATTATAATTATAATGACACTAATTTACAACACTGTCAAAGTAATGCAAATTTTAGTTCCAAACATGAAAAAACAAGCTCTATACAAAGTATACAACAACCTTTTAAAAGGCTTGAACTATGGTTGTATGGTGCTGACACAGAACAGACATTTAATTTTGACAGACATACAGACGGATGGACGGACGGACGGACGGATGGATGGATGGATTGATGGAGCAGTGTACAAATGGCATAGTTCCTCATAAACAAAGACACATGAAAAAGAAGCAGAGTTCCTCTCAAATAAGACTAGGCCAAGCCATAATATTATTATAATTAATATGGATGGCGGACGAGGGGGCGCAGGGCGAGGAAGGGAGAGGGGGGTGGGTGACGCAATGATCTCGAAAACCCGAGTTAGGGAGAGAGAGAGTTCTGTCCAGGATTCACAACAGCTAGCCTACGCTAGCGCCGGTCTGATGGGCGACTAAGCTCCCCGTGAGCCTGAAACAATGGCCAAATGAAATATTTAACACCCACGCGATCGAAAGGCCTGCAGATGATGTTGCAGTCTTTTGGTATTCAGTTGGGAACATTTTGAATAACC
Organism: Aplysia californica; assembly: GCF_000002075.1. Classification (NCBI taxonomy): domain Eukaryota; kingdom Metazoa; phylum Mollusca; class Gastropoda; order Aplysiida; family Aplysiidae; genus Aplysia; species Aplysia californica. The sequence goes on from NW_004797352.1 coordinate 893,960, forward strand.
AACTGTGCACACACACACACATACACACACGCACACACACGTACACACACACACACACGCGCGCGCGCGCGCGCGCAGGCACGCGCTCACACACACACAACACACACACACACACAAACACACACACACACAAACACATACTCAAACCGAATGTACGCATTCAGCATTCAGATACGCACAGAAGTATACAAAACAAGCACATTATGCCGCTGCCCTCCCGTTTTCATCCGTTTCTTAATACGCCAAGGTAGATTTGAGCCACCGTTAGGAAAAAATTGCACGAGCTATGAAGACAAAGCCACAAAGAAAAACACACACAAAAAACATACAGTAACATAACAAAAGCCGTCTGTAAAACGGATCTGGATAAACCATTGTACGGGAGGGAAATAAAGCAAACTATTATCTATTGTGTGAACGCATCGAATACCATCAGGGCCTCGCCTGTCCACAGTTTTATGGTATTCAGAGACCACATCAGTCAGATAAAAACCTGCGCCACCATAGCAACCAAATTACTTTCTGATCCCATCCGTAGTACACTAGTACACTGCTTTCTATTTTTAATCTTTAGATTTAAATATTCAGC
>NW_004797352.1:894648-897034 GCF_000002075.1 Aplysia californica
CCCCCCCCCCCAACCTGCTGCCGTCCAGTTCTGAAACTCTGGCTACAACGAAAGGCTAAAAAAAACCCGCACTAACAAAAACCCATAAACTAAAGTAAAAAGATGGTTTAACAAATAATGGACGGAAAGGAAGGAAAGTAATCTATAGGTAGATATATCTAGTTCAGAATTAGCCCAAATCTTAGCCGAAAGTTTAAGAGAGATTAGAAATCAATGCGGTGCAAGGAGTCTCATCTGCCAACCCCCAAAAAGGGCAGAGTTTCATGAAGGCGCAACCCGAACGACATCAATGCTGGTGTTTTGGGGAACAGTTGAGCTGGCGATCAACATTACCGCTAGGTGCCCGAACTGACAAGTTTGATCTCAGGCCTTCTAAAAAAAAGAAGGCGCTTCTTTCAAAAAGCCTAAATTGAACATACTACGTTATCTCCTCCTCTTGTATATCGTTTTTGTCCTCAGCTCTAATCTTCTAACTTTCACCCCCTCACCCCCCAAAAATCAAAACAAAATGTAAAACAAACTTGCAAAAAATAATAATAATAAAATAAGAATAACAATAATTAGTCCCTCTTCTATAATACAACTAAATCCAAGTACATAAATAAACCTACAAAAATCTACAAATAAATAAATAAAAGAAACTAAGTTATTACTGTATGAACCGATAAAGAATCTAAATCAATTTGTCACACTGTGATAGTTATTTGTCCCCAAACCTACGTAGTTCGCAGGTGAAGTTCAGTCACACCAAACGTCTAAAAGCAGCAACCAGCTAAACGAGGTCAACCTTAAACGTCATACTGCTCTCTGACGCGATCATAGTACCCCCATGGCTTTCCAGAACTTATAAATAAACACACACACACACACACGCACGCACACACACACACACACAAACGCACACGCACACAAACACAAAAACCGTACACATTTTCTTTTCCCTATGCAACAAACCATGTCTCTTTCTCTCTCTCTCTCTCTCTCTCTCTCTCTCTCTCTCTCTCTCTCTCTCTCTCTCTGTCCACCTCTCGTTCTCGTTCTCTTTATTTCTCTAGATCGTTCTCTGTTTCTCCTACCCCCTCCAACCACCGTTTCTCTCTCTCTCTCTCTCTCTCTCTCTCTCTCTCTCTCTCTCTCGCATGAAATTATTTACGGAGTATGCCCCAGGCAACATGGCGATCATTCCATCTCTAGTTCCGGAGACTCGGCGTGACTCTACCATGAACCCAGCCACAGAAAAACGTGACGGTACAATTGAAGCATATCAACACTTCAAGATTATGCACCATTACTAATGATCTTTTCAAACTTATTCCCGCTCATTCCTTTTTGTCTTCCGACTTAACTAAACCGAACTGTATCAGAGATGTGCTTCCATACTTGAAACGAAATTGCACCCATTCTCTAGTAAAGAGCAAGAGAAGACAATAATAAATAAGATTATACTAATATTACTCATGACAACAAAATGTGAATATCACTGAAATCCATAGACCGGTGTCTGTGCTACAACAGTTAGGCGTTTAGCCATCGAAGGCACGAGACTGGTGTTCGATTCCCGAGAGGAGGGACGTTTTTCCGAGTATCTCGGTCGTGGTGCTCGGGTGTTGCATCCCTCTCGGCCTGGTTTGACCCTGACAGGCAGGCTCAAAGCCCGCCTCCTAAATGGTCTAAATTGTATCGATTTGGGGGAGGGGCGTAAAAAAAAAATTGACGTAAAAAAGAAAACCTCAAGGCATCTCAGCTTTGACCATGCTATTTCTATAACACAAAGAAAAACAACAGTAGGAAACCGCTTTAAACCAAGCTTCGTGGACATTGACATCTGACAGACAAGACGTCAATTAACTCCTGGTCGACCATTCCACAGTCTACCCAGCTCACCCAAAAGTGTCTAGACGACACGTCAAAAAGACAAACTGCAAGTGTCTAGACGACACGTCAAAAAGACAAGCTGCACCTGTGCCTTACGTATCAGATTATTATATAGTATTTTTTCTATTAATTTGACTATGGAAGGAGGGAAACAGCGGTGTTGGTGGCCTAATGGTTAGGTTTTCAGACTCGCAACCGTGAGGTGGCGGGTTCGATTCCCGTCAGGGACCCGATGACGTGTCCTTGGGAAAGGCACTTTACACATATTTTCTTCACTTCACCCAGGTGGGAATGGACAGAGAAAGATCTTGCCAGTTTGTTAGTGTTCGAGCGCTTAACCAGCTGCTTGCATTGTATGCTTCTCGGGAAGCTGAGAATGTTTCTGAGTATTATATGGTCTGCTGGGGTAATAATAGAGTGTAAAGCGCACAGAGCTTGCTGCAGAGCGGGGATGTGCGCTATACAAATGCTATCTATCTATTATTATTATTATCATTATTACTATTATTAT
>NW_004797352.1:897134-897932 GCF_000002075.1 Aplysia californica
TACTATTATTATTATTATTATTATTATAATCATTATTATTTTTATTAAACAACTGACTTGTTTGCAGAAAACAGTAAAAAGTTTATTTGCCATGTAGAGGTGCTCATAAAGTCTGAAACCTGAATCAGTCAGTGTGAAAAGTCTGAAACCTGAATCAGTCAGTGTGACCACTACAAATAAATATACTTGGACTAGAACATAACAAGGTAATATTAATTTACCGAGAACGCATTCTTCGGTATTACTGCAAACCCATTCAATAAAAATTGATGTTTGTAAGAGAAACATGTTCATCGGATTATAACGCACTCTATTTCTGTGACCAACTTCTATGGATCGACCAAGTGTTACAAAACAGTAGGCATTAAAAATAATATAACATTTCATTTATCTGTGCAGAAACTTAGTACTCACAGGTAACACATTCAATTGCTCACTGACTGTGTATCGAATGTCGATGATGTCGCCTGTCAATATGAGATAGTAACGAGGTCCAGGGTCTTTCTCGATTTCACAAAACCGAGTATAATCATGCGGGTAACTGATATGATATACCATTATAACTAAAGGCTAACAATGAAAAGGAACAGTTTAAATAACATCATTATACAACAAACAAAATGCCTCACTGAAGATGAAATTGCAATATCATTATTACAATGATAGCTTCACTTCTGATGGCCCACCGTGTTGTCAGATTAAACAACGATCGAATCACACTTCTCTTCTCCAATTTGTCATCCAGCATTTCCAATCTCCCATCATCTCCTCTAGAACCAATAAAACTAGACCCCCCCC
>NW_004797352.1:898866-902348 GCF_000002075.1 Aplysia californica
ATATATATATATATATATATATATATATATAGGCCCATACATACAATATAATATATAATATGTGTGTATATATATATAGTTATATATTTATAAATATATAATATCTATATACACACGTGTATATTATATACATCATAACACGATGATAGGTAGTTAAACCAGTACAGAGTGATGCACTGATGGAGAAAGGTACCAACCGAACACCACGAGCTCATTTACCAGGGGGTAACTTTTGAATCAAGGAAGACGACGAAAATGGACAGACACTTGTTTCATGCAAACGTATAAAACAATGTAAAAAAAAATTCAAATCCCAAATAAGATCTCTGTCAAATTCCCACACACTTCACCTTTGACACTTCATGGTATATACTTCATACCATCAGTACTTAGGTGAAGCATTAAAAAAATGTATTAGTGTTCGCTTTACACAGACAACCGCATTCACGAGTACTGTTTTGTTGAGGACTGGTCAGGCGTGTTCCATGAACATGAACGGTAAACGATCTACCTACCAACCAACCTACCCACCCGCCTACCCATCTGTCTATCTGTGTTCTACTCTACTCTGTCCGTCTATCCAGGCCTGAGCTAAAAATTCAAAGACTGTAAATCAAACTAGCAGCAAATAGTTCACTCCATGTAAGGAACAGAGCAGTAATCTGAAAAAGCCCGTTTTGCCGACCAAATGAAACGGCGATTCCATTGATCCTTGACATTTAAATGTCATGTTTTGTAGCCTTCGTAAAAACTGAGTGTACAGAAAATAACGACCGTGTCATGAAAAAAAAATGCTGAAAAGCCAAAATCTCGTTTAGGGTCAAATTTATTATTTATAGAGATTTTTCTTTCACATGCTCTCGGGATTGAATCTCTCAAGTCAGCAAAGAGCCCACCATGTAAAGACTTCTTTTACAACACTATAACACACCAACACAAATCATCTATCATCATCATTTCGATGTTTTAGAACACAGTTACTATCGGCTGTGCAAATATTTTAGAACTAACAGTGAACAGAGTTTTCTTGGTTTTGTATTTAATTTTCAAGAGAGAACTCAATACGAATGCGTTGTTGGTCGAGATTGTAGACTGAACCAAACTAAAAACAAACAAACAAACAAACAACCCCCCAAAAAACTAGCAATACACTGCAATTTTAAGATACATATTTCTTACATTATTTCAAAAACTGCGTTGAAAACAATATTATACCATAAATAATATTGTTCGGCTGAGACAAACGAAAACAAACAGGTGCAAGGATTTTCTACTACGTCGTTCACAAGATGTTTAATCCCAAGCTGTACAACTGACAGTAAACAGGACTGAAATAACAAGTATCCCTTTTCACCGTTTATAGTGCAATACCTGATACCAAGACAGGCAACCCGCACCTTGCAAATACCAGGAAGTCATTCATAAATGGCGTTAAAAAAGGTAAGATAAATAACGGGAGATAAATAAGGCATTGACCGCTGACAAACATCCATTTCTTTTATAATGTATTAGAACTTTCTGGTTCAAGGACATGTTGGACGTTTCATTCAGACTGGGAGCATCGCTCGAGTGTTAACTACTTGTTTATCTTTTTATCTTTCAACCTAAAATATTGCGATGAGTCTTTTATTCGTTTAGCTTAGTTTTAGTTAGAGTTTTATGATACATGCACCACAATAAATAGGTCCTGTAAGCTCCGCAGATTAGAGGCGATATTAAAGAGTAACACGGTTGATAAGAAAGAAAGAAGGATAAAACCACACCCAAACGCTCGCCTACCTGCCCCCGTTCACTTCTTCCTTGACAACCTCTAATAAATAGTTCCACCATGATTGCCATTCTCAAACATACATTTTGCCCACTAGTACTGAACGTAGGCATATATTATGACAAGCATGGCCTTTTGAAGTTACAGACTAAAGGAGGCAGACTGATGAATCTCGAATACAGTCTCTCAGGGTTTTGAACGAAAGTGAAAAGACCCGTTCTTGGGTGTTATGAGATTTTGGCAGTGCATGCCAAACAAACGTGAATGAAATATTGCAGACAGAAACGATTCCCAACCGACTTGTTTCTGTGAATGACAACGTCAGAAGAAAAACAAAAACAACAAACGAGAGAAAAGTTGTGAAATAAAAATCCATGCAGTTCAATATCAACATGCTGTGCAATGGTAGACAGGATCATTACCTGAGAGAAACGACAAAAAAGCGGTGAAACATATAACAATCATCCCATTTTACATAAAACACTAATGCAAGTATAACATGTGTAAAAAAAACAGATAAAGAGTGAAGGGGAAAACTGTACGCGGATTGCTGCCGTGTAATTCAAAAGGACATTAACTGCGGTCTCAATTTTAAGTATTGTCATCTTTTCAGGACAAAAGACCCTACTTAGATAAAAAGCCGTGACTTGGGGGAGTCATAAAGAACATACTTACTGTTCTGGAAAGAATAAGTTTGCCTATTTATTTTTTAAAAATTTATTTATTTTTTCTAACTTGATTTCTGTGCCCCGCAACAATCTAATGTTGTGAGTAACTGCTATGCACTTACAAACATTTTGAAAAAAAAATCAACAATATTATTTTTTTTTAAAGAGTCCGGAATTCTTTCTGAGTTATACATGTTTAGCTAAGAAAACGTCTTCAAACACAGTATAAAAATGGTACTGTACAGAGGTATATCAAAAACACAAAGTCACAAGAGACGAACACAACAAATAAACAGTGAGTAGAAAGAACTGTCCTAATATCCATGGACAACGACAAGGGGTGCTCTGTGCAGGGCTGTGTAGAAACTGGAGAAACCTTACCAGTTATAGCTATCTTAGCTGACCACTTGGAAGTACCGTCGAGCACACTTTGTTTTACAGCCTTCATGTGTCCGGAGTGAGACTTTTTATCTACCCCAAACACTTGTCTGAGCCGCACAAAGTGGGAAAGGCAAAGAGAAGTCCGGACTTACGTAGAGAACACTCACTCAACACAATATCATGACTATGGAACTGTTAAGGGTGCGGCCATTGCAAATAATCCCTGATCGTATCCTAAAACAAACCCTACAATTACCAGGGAAGCAATACTTATCACTGGTCGCACTAAAGTAAACATAAATATACGAGGAAACAATAAGTCAGGACTTGGCAATCGCACAAAAATAGTGTATCACATCACACCATTGAACCATAAATTATCGTTCGTAAATACGAAGATTTCCTGGGCCAAAATATACCATCCAAACTTTTTGAACAAATACTAAATGACACAACATATTTCTGACACTGCTGAGTTGGTTCAGGACAAGAATCAATGACTTTTCCCATTTGATATAGAGACCAACAGTGTGTATGATTAGTAGCCCCCCCTCTCTGTATGTATGTGTGTGTGTGTGTGTGTGTGTGTGTGTGTGTGTGTGTGAGAGAGAGAGAGAGAGAGAGAGAGAGCACCAGGCAAAGGGACAGGCAGGACGTTAGAGTGA
>NW_004797352.1:902454-919492 GCF_000002075.1 Aplysia californica
TGTGTGTGTGTGTGTGTGTGTGTGTGTGTGTGTGTGTGTGTGTGTGTGTACACACAATACACACAACAACGTATTGTAGCATACAGTTTAATGTAATACGCATCGCTGTAAGTACAAATGTACTTCTAGGGTTTGGCAGAACTCGGAGAGATAATATTATCGAATTATCCAGAAGTAAAACGTCAAATTCTGACAACAAAAAGTAAGTTCTAATATGAAGATGACATCACGCATATGATTTCAGAATGCAGGAATAAAAGCACCAAGCCTAGAGGATTAAAAACAAACGATTAAAGAAAAGGTGGAGAATATAAGATGGGGAAGGCGATTGAAACTCATGTAAGCTTACACGCACTGTCTTTCATTCTGTATGTGCGGGGTTTTTTTTTGTGGTTTTTTTTTTGGGGGGGTTGGAGAAATAGAAAGACAAAGAGGCGGAGCGAGGGAAAAAAAGAGCGCAAAAATGAACAATAAATGAGATGGAAATGGATAGGAGATGTCGCCTGAGGTGAAAAGGGGGGAGAAAAAAGAAAACGGATAAAACGTAGAGAGACAAAAACATGGCATGAATGGACATGATGATGAAAGCGATACTCGGAAGAAAAAAACTGCCCGTAAGGGAAATTAACGTTTAAAAAAATACAGACGGTTTGAGAAGAAAAATAACTCCACCGAAGGAAGATGGTTAGGGCAAAGAGATGAACAATAAAAGTAAAGAAAGATTATTTAGACTCGGTGATGAGATTTTGTTTCCCGGAACCAGGGCAAAAACGTGACTCACACACGCTTTGGGCTGCATCCTTAGCAGGTTATCTGTGAGCATGCCACACTGAGATATACACTAGGAACCAACACTGTCGTGTATTTATAATCGGAAGAAACAAAGTAAGTTGAAATTTTGTTCGTTGGGTTTTCAGTAGGAACTGGTGACTTGCGTCTAGCCAGAGAAGCTCAATAAATTATGATGTGTTCAATCATTTTCAATCTTGGACCCGGTTGGTTCATTATTTCATGCTCATATTATCCTGTCGACAGGGAATTTAGGTAGGTGGTAATTAGAAGTAATTGAGTTCTTGAACTAGACACGGTAATCCTAAAAAAAACTACACCCCCCCCCCCAAAACAACAATAGCAAACAAACAAACAAACAACAACAACAACAACAACAAACACCCGCCCCTCTCCCCCCAAAAAAACCCCAACAAACAAACCCACACAAACACAAACCCCAAACAAACAAACAAAAGCAAACAAACAAACAAACAAACAAACAAACCTGCACAGTGGCTACCATAAAAAATGTGAGAATATTTGTAAGGTACTATATCTATAAGGTATAATTAATGTTAAGTTAATTATTTATTATACCTGTAATGTATCACATTAGCGATGGAAAACCAAAATATTTCTCCTCGAGGATTGATAAAAGTGGAAGGCGACGCTATGACCAATGATCAAAGACCATAAAGGATGAAAGAAATCAAATAATTTAAAGGAGAAAACGACAATATCCTCGCAATTACAATGGTGTGCACATAACTCGGGTGCTGCCCTTTGTGCAAGCCTGATTTCCTAGTTCTGACAACCAACTGTTCTACCATACAAATCCTTGGTCAAACATAAGCCCAGTCTTTACAAGAAAAAAATCCCAACGCATTCACATTATTATACAACAATATAACAAGAAATAACTTATTTCCACAACGAAACAGCAATAACAGCGCAACTCGATTAGTGTATAGAATTGGTAAATCCGATAGCCCTTGCACAACCCCCGACCCTCGTAATTATGTCTTACTTTTCTCATCATTCCACAACATTTAATGGGATGCCCAAACAGGATGCGTGAGGCTTACCGTATCATTTCGAAAATCTCAGGCTTATTCTTCTCCCTAATCTTCATTCTCTCTTTCATGGCCATGATGATGTTGTGAGCCTTGTCATCTGCGCCGTGCTTGGAGCTCTTCTCCGCAGCCCCTGAGAAATAACAATGGGGGGAGCAAAAGGGTTAATTAATACCATTGATCAGGAACGGACGGGTTAATCAGTGTGACTTTTAAACGTCCACGAGAACAAAGAACGTAGCTTATACAAGTCTTCGCGTTACTGGTATTTCTCGAATAAAGGGTAACCTGATCACTTATCAATGTACTCAGTGACCACATCTGGAACAAGCAACACATACCATTAATATTACGGGTGTGGAGCGTGGCGGGGTGGTGTAGGAGAACACGAATGTTACGATAAACATCAACTTTGGTAAAGAGTAAAGAGAAGCACATCAGCACAGCAGTCATAGAGTGCAGGGAAGAAGGGAGACAAGTAGACAGAAAGAACAGAGAGAAAACAAAAGAAGTAGGACCCACCATTGGTGCCCTCCAACCACCCGCAATATTTGTTTGTTTGTTTGAGTAAAGAGAAGCACATCGACACAATGATGGTCATTCAGTGCTGGGAAAAAGGAAGACAGACAGACAGAAAGAAACAACAGAGGGAAAGAAAAGAAGTAGGACCTATCAGTAACGCTCTCCAACCACCCACCCACCCGCAATAAACAGCAACAACAACAACAACAACAACAACAACAGGCGCAGCAGCACTGACATATAAAGTGTAACTGGCAGTTGCAGCGGCATTACCATGATGTCAGAGAAAAGATAGACAACAGTCGAAACAGTAACAACACAAACAGGCACTATTGAACAATTGCCACGTTGGAAGGACCAGCAGAAAACAGCAGCAGCAGCAATAGCAGCAGCAACAGCAGCAGCAACAGCAGCAGCAGCAGCAGCGGCAGCAGGAATAGCAGCAGCAGCGACATCAGTTAAGTAGCAGCCATGACGAGCATGTTGGAAACAGGTGACAACAGCAAGAACATCGCACGAAACAGCTGCAGCAAATGCACTATTGAAACCACGCACGAAGCCTTGCGTAAACTCAGTTGTATGTGGTAACTGCACACTGTGATCAACACACTTGTAATAATGGCATCCTAAGGCACATAAACTTAACCTAACACGGAAAAATGATATGTTTGAGACGATCAACCTAAAAACAAAAACAATACAAAACGAAAAGACCTTAAAAAACCCCCCAAAATATCCCCCTCCAAACAAAACAAACATCAACAAAAACAAAAAAATGATATAAACAAAACATTAGAATAATGTATTTTTCAAAGTACATTCCCTTTTTTCTGCTTCTCATAGGGGCACAACATTTTTAAGTAAGTTTGTTCTTTCAACGAAACCTAAAATTAGCTGCGTATCAATATCATGTACTAATACTAATATATATTATTACTCAGAAATATGAATGACATCTTTTTATATCGCATTTATTTAAGGGGAAACGGACGCGAGCCACTGTGTCATTTCCCATCAATTTACACCTTCAAAGTCAGGTGACATTGTACATGATGTCTTTAAACCGAGATCACACAGGGTGTATAAAAAGGGACCCATTTAAACTGCAATAACTCGGTCATCTTTGCACAAATTACATCCAATCTTCAAACAAATCTAATTCAACCAAACTGACATTGAATTTATCAATATGCAAAAAAAAAAAAAAATGTAAAAAAAAATAAAATAAAATAAAATAAAATAAAAAACTCAATCCACGTGTTTGAGAAATATCAAAATTTTAAAAAATTCCAACCCAAATGGGTACAACACAAAGCTATACTTCTAACAACGTTCAGCAACAGGGGAATGATCGGCCGGTGGTGGTTTCATAACAAAGACGGTAAAAACAACGACCGTCACCTAATAAGGATATCTCAGTGAACTGAGAATGTTTCGAAAAAGTTTTAAGAGGAGAAAGGGTTATTATGCTGTTGAGGAGGCCTGGTTCCAGCATGGTGTAGCCAAACCCGACAAATCAAGAGTGGCTGTATGGATGCATGGAATATTTGGGCCATGCCTTATACGACGGAAAGCTTACAAATGAATAGGTCGCTTTTAAGCACAAGGGGGCTATCCCGACAAATGCTGTTTTGAGAAAACCGAAGGTAAAGTTTTTGCCCCTTGTTCAGTTTCTTTAAAAGACAATGAGAGTTTTCTCTATAACCAAACAGATATACACACCAATGAAACCAAACGTCTCCTTTAGGTAGGGGAATGCCCACTTTTGACGTAGGTCAAGATTTCAGGAAATGGCCGAAATCTGGGTTAGCCCGCTTATCCTTAAAAACGACCAATTGTCACCGCGTTCCTCCAACTTGAACCACGTCATTTATTTCCTCTGAGGCTTTTTGGCAGACAAAAATTACTGAAACAACCTACATGCAATCGAAAAGTTGAAACTCAGTGTTGAATACGAGGTGCAAAGAATTGACCTAGAAACATGCCACAATGTTATTCAAGATGTCTAGTTGCCTATTCGAGCTTGTTTGAAATGCTCAACACCTGGAGCATACACATTTTAAATAGCTACCACATTTCCCGAGTTTGTTAGGCATCGCCAGTTTGGTGTAGATTTGCTCCTCGATGAAGAAATACATGGCATGATGGTATATTTATAGATAGTTTCAGTTTTTCGTTTCAATCAAATTTTTGTTTCAAATTTAGTTGAAATTGGTCCCAAAAAAAGACGACTTAATTCCAGTTAAATGGGTCATCGTTTTTTTAGACACTCAACACATCCGTGCACCAAACACAAGCAGTCACTCCCCCCCCCTTTCTCTCTCACACACAAAGACACACAAAACACACACATACACTTACACGCACATACATACACAAGCACTCTCATATCCATTATGTGAGCTTCGTACTTGGAAGCATACCATCATGTACGAAACAAAAAAAACAATTCACGGTCTTCTTAACTCGATTTGTTGATTTGATCTAAAAATCCAGATGTATTGAATCATAATGTCAGCCATATATAAGAAATAAAAAAAACAGAAAAGAAAAAACAAAAACGAAACAAAACTTGAACAATCTGGGCAGTCAACTAAAAATAGCTAGTCATAGAATAACACAATAACAGCAAACGCCTCTGTATCGTGTCATGGCATTGTTCCGAACAGATATGATTTATGTTTTTCTTTGCCCTCCGGCAGAAGCATCTCATCAATTTTTAAAAAATAATAGCAATAGTGAAAAATTACCCCTTAGGGGCATCATGTGAATCAAGACTCTGCTGACAGATTCTTTAATTGCGAGAGAAGAGAGAGAGAGAGAGAGAGAGAGAGAGAGAGAGAGAGAGAGAGACAGAGAGAGAGACAGAGAGAGAAAGAGAGAGAGAGAGAAAGACATACATATTTTAGCATTAATGTGTATCGAGATTGGTACCTTTGGTAAATACATGTAGTTAACAAAGAACGTTTTACTGAAAAGAAAAAAAGTGAATGGGTCAGAGGGAGAGGTGCAACAGAAAGAGAGAGAGAGAGAGAGAGAGAGAGAGAGAGAGAGAGAGAGAGAGAGAGATAGAGAGAGAGAGAGAGAGAAAGTGTGTGTGTTTGTGTGTGTGTGTGTGTGTGTGTGTGTGTATGGGTGTGGGTGTGTGTGTGGGCTTGCTTTGATTTCATAATGAATGCAAAGACGAGCCCCCACTCGGTACAGAATCTGAAAAATTCAGGCCAAAACCAATAGTTGCTAATTTTGTTGCTAATTTTGTTGCTAAAATTCGTGTATAGTGCTAGCTAAAGCCAAAACGACAGAAACCGAAACAAATTTGCGAAGGGTCGACTAAAAGCTTTTTAAAACAGGGCGAGAAAAGTAAGTGAGAAAGAAAAGACTGAGATGTGGAATGAAAAGAAGCAGAAATAATCTTACAGAGGGCCAGGAAAGAATAGAGAAAAAGGTGAAGAAAGGGCAAGGGAAGGAAAACAGAAAAATTAGGAAACAAGAGACGGCAGGGAAAAGTACTAGGAAGTAACAGAAACAGGAAAGAACAGAGGGCAACAAACAGCGGAAAATGAAGAAAAAATATGACACAAGTTTAAAGTGGTCTGAAAAGAAACCGAGAAGCAGTATCAGAAGGCTACAGAGAGGCATCAAAGAGAAGAGGTCACCAATAGAGCCCCTGCCCTGCCCCACTGTCCTCATGGGAGGGTAGGAACACGAGTTGCAGTAACGTACTTCGAAAAAAGAGTTGGTTAGTTATCTAGAAGTTATGAAATTATGCACTACGTGCCGCTTAGAGATGCGAAAGTGTCAACGAGGTGGTCAAAATAGTGGTTACAGAGAGCTTTTTTTGTCAACGAGGTGGTCAAAATAGTGGTTACAGAGTGTTTTTTTGTCAACGAGGTGGTCAAAATAGTGGGTAGATCAGACTCAGTTGTTTAAAACTATTATACTACGGTTAGTGGCCACAAAGATGTGATACTCAATGTACCCAAGTATCTTTTAACCATGTCATAGGTCAGTTGGCCGATCGGTTTGTCGTTCCTCCAGCGATCTGAAACATTGTCACATGTCATTTTTTTCATAGATAATTAGGACATGATGATAGGTTTTCTTGTTTTCTTGTTTTTTTTGTTTTTTTTTTCCAGTTTACCTCTCAGCAGACATTTCATAATTCTTGCTTTTGAGAAGAAAACATTGTTCTCAGGGGAATAGAACCCCCCCCCCCCCCACACACTTTCCACATGCACACGCACAAAATTCTTAACGCCCATGAAAGGTTGTGAATTCCGACTATAAGGTTTTAGAAATCATAAGATCTTTTCTAGACTGTAGTTCAAAAGAACACTATTTGTTCACCATTTGTTACAAAAGGTGCAAAATCAAAAAGCAAATTCACAACTGAAATAAAGAAGGTACAATAAACGAACAAAATGAGATTAATCCAAACTGATCATGCATTTGGGAGCGCTACGATGGAATTTGAAAAGCAATATGAATGGCGGCCTGGGGGAAAACCAAAGAAAACTCGTATTAATCAAATTCAAGATACAAGGTAATTATATACTTTAGGGTAAACACAAAAAAGCCCGACCCGAACACCATTTCGAATAAAAGCAACAGATATTACTCACTTTGCAAACAGTCTGCATTGAGCAAGTCCTTGCACTTCTCATGACATTTGACCCCGCATTCTGTGCACCGAACACCCTGCCTTGCCAGCCCCCACAGGAGGCCCTCACACTCGAAGCAGTAGGTAGGCGAGGTGGCCGACCACACCACAAAGTTGTGAGGCGTCGTGGACGAGATCGGGTAGATCAGGGCCTGGAGGGTCTTCTTGTACACGTGCATTTTCTAGGATGGAAAGGAAGATGGCGGGTCAAATTATTTCGAGGGTGAGAACATGACCCCTTAAGTAGACTTAAAGTGACATCAAACACAGAGTGTTTGCTCTCTCTCTCTCTCTCTCTCTCTCTCTCTCTCTCTCTCTCTCTCTCTCTCCATCCCCCTTTTTATAGTTTGAAAAAATTGGCAGGGACTATAACTTAACAGCACACCACCACATCAGAGCAATATTCTTATATGTGGATTCCCACCAGAGTAAGTGGGGGAGGGGGGGGGCTGCACCTTTCTGTGCGTTGATTTATATATCCCTACCCACCTGACGCCTCAAAATCCTAGAGGACTTATCAAAATGAAAAGCAATAAAATAAATTGTCAAAAACTTCCTGCTCAGAACACTTTCATCTGAACCATAACTAGAGGTCGAATGCAAGAATACCGTGTGAGATACGTGATTTTGCAGCCCTTGCTCATTGAATTGAGCCATATTGGGTTTCAAAGCCACTTTGTATTCCGTAGGTTATCTAAGAGGTGGGACCAAGAACTCCATGTTGTGGATTCGAACCAAGGTCACCCAGTCATAGGTCTTACGGCATCAAAACCCGATCTAAATGAGTTCTTCTCAAGGAGGACGTTGATGGAACCTTTTAGTGTCGATAAAATTGCATGGGGTCATTGACCAACCAAACAGCACGACTCGATAAGTAATGTTCTTTTAAACTCATACTCGCGTCCAGGCTGAACAACAATGTACGTGCCGGTGACGTAGTGTCTGGGTGGAGAGGTCATGTAGGTGTGCCTTTGAGCAAGATAATAACCCAAGCTCAAAATGCAGGGCGCTATGAAACTGCGTTAAGATATGTGAGATTATGTGAACAGGTGTGTGATATTGTGTTGGTTTGCTTGCTTGAGTAAAGGGCAGCACATCGACTCAACAATAGTCAAGAAGTAGGAGCTACTAGTGGCACTCTCAAGTCACCCATGTGATATTGTGCTTTATGTGACATTTTGGAGGAATAATATGTGAGGTATCGTGGTGAAATCAGGCGCTCGTCAAAATAATGAAATTAAAGAAATCGGCATTTTTTGGGCCGATGGGCATTTTGTTTCTAAATTTCTTGTTTTTGTTGTTTGGCTCAACACCGTTTATTTCCATTTAAAAACACATTTTCGTGTGGATTTTCCTGAAAAACATTGATTAAAGGCACAAAAAATGTAATTTTTTTTCAGTTTCCAAGCAGTCTCAGGCAATGAAAGTTACCAAACTGTGGCGCCTTTTTCTCGCAAATTTTACCCCTGAAACCAGGCGACCCTGACCTCCTTCAATCGCAAATATTTCGACTTCTATTCAACATACGAGATGGATATTTTTTCCACCAAAAGGAAGATTAATGAACAGGCTTTAAGATACCAATAACCCCATATGCCCTCAAATTGACGAGCGCCTGATTCCACCACGTCGAGACACATATCGAAATCCTAGTGAGACTCACCAGCTCCTCGTCGTTGAGTGACTGTCGTGCCACCATGGCAGAAGACACACCGGCATTCCGTTTGGCTGCTAGGCTCTGTGGGCGGGGACATGTCAGCGGGAGTGGGCGGGGCGACATAGGATTCACAAAAGTAATAGGTTAGAACTCCGCTATAACTGTTTTAATATGGATGATAATAGTAAGGAAAACCACAAGGACAGCTACTAAAGCAATGATACAAATATTAATGACGGCAGTGGTGGTAGTGATGATGGAGTTGATGGAGATGATGATGAAGATGACGATGTCTACGATGATGATGATGACGACGACGACGACGACGACGATGATGATGATGATGATGATGATGATGATGATGATGATGATGATGATGGGCGAAAACAATAAATGGAAATATCGATACTATGAATTGGAGAGAAACAGGTGCTGACATTCTTGTCATGACCTCTTCAGACAAAAGATCTTGAGAAAATAGACAGCTCTTAGCCACAACCGATGGGAAACACCCAGAAGAAAGATATTATGAAGTGACAATAAATAATTACGAACTAAAATAAGCGCTATGGCCTAATCGTATGTCGTGCAGGCCACACTAGTGAAGCACATACGTTACAGTTACAGAAAGGGACTCGATCTTTGTCCGTCCCTCTGCTTTCGTCCTCTTTTCCTACACCCATTAAAATATAGCAATGCGCTACAAGAATATATTAAATTCATAGATTCTAATTTATTAAAACAGCTGAAAAGGAATATATTTCATATAATACAAATGTTATCGTATATCAGCTCAGAGAGCAGATTTGCAATAATATTCACATAGAAGACACATTAACTGACTTAAAATCCGTTACAATAATAACGTTTCATGTGGTAAACAAGCACACTATTAGTTTGGCCCACGAGCATTTGCAACCCTAAAAGGATACAGACTTTTGGACAAAACCTGTTTTTAAAAAAACAACAACCTCAAAACCCCCAAAACAAACAAAAACAACAACAACAAGAACAACAAAACCAAAAACAAACACACTTTGCAGCAATCACAGAACGGACTTCACAATTTGTATTCAGTAATTATTCTTTTCCGAGAGGGAAATTATCTCATAACGAGCCATCAGCGTTCTTCCATCTTGATTCAAATTGCCTAGAAAACTTGGAGCTGCATTAAGGTCTTGTTCATTAAAGACAACTATGTTCCAACAGGGTACATAGCGTAAGAGGCAGACTCTGGAAAGTCAATAAAAGAACGGGACAAGAATAGATGGTTAAATCAGTACAGTCGAGATATCTGCGACCAACACTGTCTACGTCATCGTCATTATACAAAGAAATCTTTTTTTAAATGCTAGTGACGCGTGAGTTTGTTTACTTTAAAACACAGTCTGAACAACCAGATGATTGGTCAAAATTGGCACGTCCTCCCATTTAAGACGACTTGTAATTCTCGTCTGCAAGTGCGTCACGGGCTAGGCAAAACATTCGATGGTTAACTGTTCCTACGGCTCTCGGGCGTTTAAGACGAAATTGACCAAAGGTGGATAGTACTTTAGGAAATTTGGTTTTCACAAGAAAATACCAGAATATAAGCAGAAAATATTGACGTCATTTTGCATTTGTCCCTTT
The DNA here is from genome assembly GCF_000002075.1 of Aplysia californica. Classification (NCBI taxonomy): domain Eukaryota; kingdom Metazoa; phylum Mollusca; class Gastropoda; order Aplysiida; family Aplysiidae; genus Aplysia; species Aplysia californica. The sequence goes on from NW_004797352.1 coordinate 912,767, forward strand.
CCGGGGTTGCTCAAAAGCCTTCGATGGCTAGGCTATGTAATCGTAAAGCATTTTGATTAGGATGGCGAAAAAATACACGGGCACTTGTCAAAGATACACCAACACTTGTTTCAATCTAAACACAGTAAAACAATTTTTTTAGAAAAACATGCTGTTTACGGACATGCTTTTAGTGCCTATACAGACACACTAGCTCATACAAAAAAAAGACAATCACAAAATCATCAAACAGAAAGACAACGTAATATCATGTTTACTGTAAAGATAAAAAGAATAATTCTAGAATTTACTTTCTTTTACTCAACTACATATCTTTTCGCTGGACACATTTGAAAGTTGAATTTTCAAAATATTCCGTTAGGAAAAGGACCAAAAAAAAACAACACAAACCCGAAATGTGCTGAATTAAAAAGTATCGAAATGATCTGACAGACAAACATTAACATACGTAACAACCGAAACTTGTTAGTAAATCGTGCATTGATACACATAAACAGTGTCAGGACATCACGTTATTGTACAAACTGACAAACATACGAAAAATGGGACTATGAAAAACAAAAAAACCCCCATAGAAATGGGTAAAAACAAACACCTTCACGGAAACAGAAAACTCACAAGAGGATAAAACAACAAAGTGTAACTTGTAGAAAACATAACCTCATTCAAAAATTAAAATTATGACGAGTCGGAGGCGATTAAATATTATCCTGTTGAGCCTTTTCTCTGTATAATTTTGTGGACACTATTTTACTCCTGGCTAGGATTTCTATTTTTTAGAAAGAAAGAAAAAAAACTTTTTAAAAAAAATGCAAGGATGTGGAAAACAGAAAATGGTAGTGTGGTGGCAGGTAAGGGGAGAAAAAGGTGTGACAACGTAATTCATCAACATAGTTGTGTAAGAAGAAGTCTTTTAACGCCCGTCAGTCGGGGCTTATTGGAACCAAAATAAAAAACGTATTTCATGAGGTAGTATTTCTCATCTATAGAGCTCCTGCACCAAAGAAAAAGAAAGAGCCGATAGACAGGTCTAATATATTTAAAATAAAACTACTGCCGGGTCAGAAAAGAAAAATCAAGGAGAGGTGACCCAAAACATAAGGTGGTAAATATTGAAGAGAGTCTGGGAAAAAATGTGAATGAGGACATCAAAATAAACTACAGAAGAGTACTTATTTAAGTTAATCGTACAATCAGGACAATGAAAAAAAACACCAAAAAAAAAAACACCAGGAAAAAATGCACACTAACTAAACACACTCAGACACACGTATAAAAATATGAACATGTTATAAAAAGATGAACGTTTGAAATTTGTTAACAGTAAAACAAAAGTTATTATTTTTTTTAAAAGGAGCGTTCTCATTCGTGTTTCTCTCCACTTCCCCTTTCCTACCCTCCCCCCTCTCCCCCCTCCCTCTCTCTCTCTCTCTTTCTCTCTCTCTCTCTCTCTCTCTCTCTCTCTCTCTCTCTCTCTCTCTCCATTCTGGCATGGGACATCATCACAGTGCTGAAGTTTACGTTTACAAAAACAAACAGAACACAACATATTATGTTAGTGTGTCTGGGGGACTAAAGCTAAGTCAGGCACAGACAAAACAGGAAAAAAAAGTTGTAAGTAAACGTAATAATTTGACAGACAGACAGAAAGACAAACAGACAGATAGACAGACAGATAGATAGACACGCAAGCAGGTAGGCAAGCAGGCAGCCTAGCAGATAGATAGCTGAAAGGAAAAAAAGACAGCCAGAAAGTGGGGGGCGGGAGAGAGAGAGAGAGAGAGAGAGAGAGAGAGAGAGAGAGAGAGAGAGAGAGAGAGAAAGAGAGAGAGTGAGAGAGAGAGAGATTTTACGCAAGGAAGGATGCATAACGCAGAGCCAAAGAGACATTAGCCGGGAAGCATGAATGAGCTGGAAAGAGAGAGAGAGAGAGAGAGAGAGAGAGAGAGAGAGAGAGAGAGAGAGAGAGAGAGAGAGAGAGAGAGCGAGAGAGAGGGGGGGGAGAAAGAGAAAGAGGGAGAGAGAGAGAGAGAGAGAGAGAGAGAGAGAGAGAGAGAGAGAGAGAGAGAGAGAGAGAGAGAGAAAGAGAGAGAGAGAGAGAATGAAGTAGGAAAAAAATAACAATTTGCTGAACTGGAGAAATCCAAATGAACTGCAAGTTAACCTGGACGGAATTTCAGAAAAGAAAAAGTTTGAAACTGAAACAAACCTGCCAAGTCACAAGCATGCCACTATTGTTAAATCAGGAATAGTAAAACATGTATCGGAAATATGCATAATAATATTCTACTAGGAAATCAACAAAAGTAAACGATATACTCCACCAGGATTTTAAACAAATCAAAAAGGGGCGCCAAAGGGCTGCTTTCACCTATCAACTGAGATATGAAAACGATAGAGAGCAATTACTCTACTAAAGGCTAGACGCTAGTTAGTACGAGAATGGGCAGAAAAATGACACCCAGTCACAATAGTATTATGTTTAGTAAAACACACATACGAGGTACAACAGAAAGACAGTCAGACCCAAAAAGCAATATGAGAAGAGTAAATCATAAACAAACTCTACTTTTACAGATATGAAGAGTAAAACTAAATCTACAACTTTGACGCGTTTAAAATGAGGAGAAAAAAGAAAACATTCGAGTGAGTTGAAAAGGTTAATAACTTTCGGTTTAATGTGAAAAAGGGAAATGTTTCGTCACCTTCAAGACCTGGGTGAATTGGGGAAAAAAGTAGTAATTGCAGACGTTATGACATGAAACACATTTCACGACCTAAAAGTTTTACTTATTCTAAAAGCAAGACTAAAACAAATCTAACTAAGTAGACACAATTAATGGTTTCTCGAATTTAAAACAAAAAAGTAACCCACAAAAATACACGTTTTATTGGCAGTGTCGATATCTCTATGGAGAAGAGGGGTACACACTGAAGATGACAGATTCAAAGAACATCATAAATGTAATTCGTTTGTATCTATCTTTAAATATAGCCAACACCTACACAATCAAACACACACACACACGCACGCGCACACACACACACACACACACACACACACACACACACACACACACACACACACACATCGGGTGCAAAATCCCTAAAAATCTTGAAAATCACTATCAGTCATTCAGTCATCCACATACAAATAGGCATCCATACGGACGCACACACACACACACACACACACACACACACACACACACACACACACACACACACACACACACACACACACACACACACACGCAGACCCTCCTGTCCTCCGCTCACACCTCAACGAAAACGGCACGCAACTATTGCAGAACTTCTGATCTTGTTAATGCCTCCTGAGAGAACACAGACATACAAGACAGTCACAGAGGGCGTCCCATGTTCCTTCTCCGCTTCATCTCCCAAAATCAGAGGATTCCAGAACGAGCTAGGGAACATAATTCCCCATCTCGCCGCGGATCCTGCTACATAATCCCATTTTCCCAGTGAGGGACAATTTCAGACAATGCCGTGAAAAGGTTCAGAATCCAAAAACCGTCCACATTTAGCAAGTTCAGTGAAGCGCAAGATATTGCATTGCAGGTAAATCCTTTTAAGCGATTCTAAATGCCAATCATTTGTGCAGTGGACCGTGTCGTAGTATAAGGACAAAGAATAGGTTAATTTTCATTTCTATTGTAAAACCGTATACAACGAAGAGTCTAATGGATTATTCTGAAGACTGGTAAGTAGAAGCAGAACCTCAGTACATCCATACCGCCGGGTACCCAGACATGGTTTATAGAGCGGTCACGTGGTTCTCTCCCGACTTCTGGCTTATTACATCAGAGTAGATAGAATGGATAATACTGAAGCTTACGAGCAAACCAAGAGAAAAGCACACATTAATCTGCGGATTTTAGCGTTGCAAACATACTGACGGGGGGCTGAAGCACTGTTTGCATGTGGTAGATTGAAGGGAAAGGGTGTACAGTGGGGTTGTGCCTCAGTCAACACTTTGAAAATATACAGGTGCTGAGTACGTAACAGATCTACAGTCGATATTCCAAGTCCGTACTGAGTTTGTTATAAGTCCATGAGCCACCCCAACCCCATCCCACCCCTAAAAAAAAAAAGATTAAAAAAACCCACTTGGTTTTGCCTGCCCAGTAAATAAACTAAGGAAATGGGTGAAAGGGGAAGGAGGAGAAGCAGTATGTGGGCATGTGTGTATGTGTATGTGTATGTGTGTGTGGGGGGGGGGGTAACTGCAGAAATTTGTCTGTCAGAAGTAAAATCGATCATTACTCATTCTTATCAGACAGTATGAAATGAACTACATGCAGTATTAGAAAATCACTGCATCACTTGTCAGTAAGAACAAAACTTGCACCTTTTAATTAACCCTAGCCTCGTCAGAAATGACCCTCCCCCACCAAAAAATAAAATAAAATAAAAAAAAATAAAAAATAAATAAAAATATATATATATATATATACACATGATATTTATAAACGGTTCTCATTGTGGACAGTATGACACTTCGTACATAATACGTATGCACGGACTTCATTTTCTACCAGTTATATCGATAGCATCGACAGAGCCGCCCGGAAGAACCGGATACCCAACACTAGATGTCAGAACTGAGACAACTCATTACGGAAACCGACTGAGGCACAGCCCTAGCGTACAGAGAGCGGGGACACCAGGACAGGAAGTGGACGTGGCCGGATGTTCTTACCAAGTCGCTGACGAGGGGTATGCTCTTCCGCCGCGGCTTGATCTCTGGCATGCTGTCTATGCTGGTGTAGAACGGGTTGTACTGTGGGGGGCTGGAACAGACGGACAGGGAACGAGCACTTCGTTAGTTTGGGTGTCAGTAAAGAGAAACACATGACATAAAAAGCCGTCTAGAGAATAAACAGCAGGACAGACAGACAAAGAAAACGAAAAGAAAAATGATAATAAGAAAAGGGAAATAATAGAAGTAGGGCATACTAGTGGTACCATCCAACTAGCACCCCCCCCCCCCCCCCGCAAAAAAGGAGAGGAAAGCAGACGACAGAACAGGGTTATAGAACAGGAAAAGCAGACAAAAAACATTTCAGAAAAGAACATTTTTCGTAGCTGGCAGGTGGTTCCTATCCTAGTTTCGACTGATAGACCAAAAAGGTGCCACAAACAACAAACGAAGGATTGTACAAATTATACTCTCACTTGTCATAAGTCAATGCCTCCAATGCCAGTAAGTCATGTCGGCCTATTATAGTGGCACCTGGTGAGATAAAGGTCACGCCAAGAACTTCATTGTCCAACATGCCTAAACGGTCACGATCTCTCCACGGCGCTCGCCTGTACCAACGGCAACTTCTCCGTGACACCCTATTGTTCTTCCTGAGTTTTAAATTATCAATAGCGGTCCCTGTCCGATGCAGCCGCGGTCAGTCATGTTCACGACAAGTACGCATCAAAACCTCCTCATAACGGTTATTACTACAAGCATTTTCCGCCAACCCGTCTTCAGACTGAGTGCGAACGTTCTTTTTCTTCTATTCCGTGGCTGGGACAACCGTAGGGACACCGCCGCATTCTGACAACTAGCTCTCGCTATTTCTCTCTGTCCTCTGCTTTCCTCAGATTGTCACCCATCGTCTTCCCTGTCCACTCTGTCCACTCTGTGATGTTGTCCTCCCATCTCCTTCTATTCCTTCCTCGTAGGATTGTTTTGGTAAGTCCAGTGGATCTTGAGACATGCTTATGCCATTCTAATTTTCGTCTCTTCACTGTGGCCAGAAGATCTTCATGACGCCCCACTGCATTTGTGATTCTCTTCTGTACCTCAGCATTTGAAATGTGGTCTTTGTATGAGATGTCAAGGAGTCTGCGGTAACATCCCATCTCTGTTGTCTGAATTCTTTTTATTCAATTCTGCTGTCAGTGACTACTACTCACAGGCATATAACAATATTGAGATGACCAGTGAGCATATCAGTCAGATCTTTGAATTGTGTGTGATGTTTCTGTCCTTCCAAATAGGCTTCAGTTTTGACAGCGCAGCTGTTGTTTGCGCGATTCTGGGGAGAATTTCTGGTCATAAGCCTTCGTCTGAGACGACTGATCCAAGGTATTTGAAGCTATAAATGGTCTCAAGTTTCTCGCCACTGACTTTCAATCAATATAAAAAAGGTCTTGGAAATGAAACGAAAAGATAAAATGAAGATTTCAGATTTTAAACTATATTTTGACTTTTGTAAAGTCTATTTATATTAAGTGATCATATCTCTGACCTTATCCATAGCAGTCACAGGTTTATACCAGTCTCTTTTATCGGTGAACTTAAGTGACCATTATAGACAGGTCCGACTAAACAGGCCAGTTTATTGTCTGATAAAAAATGTGGCTAACATTGGTTTCAGCGCAGCTGACATTAGTGACAACTCGATTAGAGCGCATTTACAGGCGCAAATTCGAGTTGATTTGAGCGCTTGGCCTTTATGGCTATCTGTTTCGAAGAATGATTACAAAGTTATCAATGCCAGGTATTCGTATCGCCAGTGAGAAAAAATATTCCTAGACCAATAATATCACGTTATTTCACCTCTGTTGTATATAGTCTTCACAGAGAAAAGAAGTAAGGGTTACTGTCCATGTGGACAGACATACATATAGACAAAGATAGACATAAACCATGAGGTGAGAAATAAATAGAAACGTTGCTTGCTAGCGAGCGAACGAGAGAGAAGG
>NW_004797352.1:924768-926214 GCF_000002075.1 Aplysia californica
GGGAGGGTGTTGGAGAACAAAGGACAAAGAGAAAGGAAAAATGACAGAAAACAACAATTAATTAAGAGACAGGGGGGAAGGACAAGGTTACTGACGTCGAGCTCTCTCTTACGTCACTCGACCAGACCAGACGAGACTAGGCAGAAAGTAAATGAAGTATGTGTTTTTCCGCCGGTTTGACCCTGGCATTGGAGGGTTCATATTATGACGTCTTAACTTACAGTCATAGAGACTATAATCAGTCTAATTATATTCATGTGTATGTCCACAGCATAATATATACATAGATCTATAATATACGTGTAATGCGGTTGGAGAAAAATGTGTGTGTGTGTGTGTGTGTGTGTGTGTGTGTGTGTGTGTGTGTGTATGTGTCTGTGTGTATATGTGTGAGTCTGAATGTGTGTGCGTGTGTGTGTGTGAGTGTGTGTGTGTGTGTGTGTGTGTGTGTGTGTGTGTGTGTGTGTGTGTAAGCATATGCCTGTGAGCGTCCGTCCTTCCATACTGCATGTGCGTGCGAAAGCGTATGAATCGTGTGCCTGCGTGCACTTGCACGTTTGAGTACCCACATATGCGTACCACCGATACATCATTCCCCCCCCCATCCCCCCATAAAATAATCAGGTTACCATCTGATGCCCTCTGTGGACTACGAGCTACACACTAGAGCCATCATAGATATTTCATGCAAGACCGCAACTATCGTGATTACTCGCCACAGTACAATTAATCTGCTCCACCACGATAGTGTACTATGCTCGGCCAGTAGGGCTGGGCAATGAGTCGCTTTAGCAAAATTCGGACAATACGTTAGTGCACCTCTTCGGCAATTAAAGGCATTATGAACCGCTTCAGCAAATGGGTTAGAACCACTTCGACAAACGGATTAGAACCACTTCAACAACCGGGAGCACCCACATCAGCAAACGGGTAAGGACAGAGAGTTTAAGAGTCTGAATTGGGATAATGTTTCAATGAGAATTATTCGGTTATCCGGATTTTGCGTACCACTACTGGCCAGCGCAAAAGATGAAGGCCGATTAGAGGTACCGGAGACAGTAAATCTGACTTGACGATGGATGCCTTCTGTCTAAGAAACACATTACCCCATTCACCCTGCTTGGAATGAAAAGCAAGTCTATACTATCAGCGTCGAAAACAGAATAAAAAGCTATTTATTTGATTAAGGGTGCACATCACATGTATGAGCGCGTGAGAATTTGTAAGCACGTTTGTGTGAAAGATGGGGAGGGGGTGCAGGACAGAGAAAGAAAGAGAGAGAGGCAGAGCGAGAGAGAGAGAGAGAGAGAGAGAGAGAGAGAGAGAGAGAGAAAAGAGAGAGAGAGAGAGAGAGAGAGAAAAGAGAGAGAAAGAGAGAGAGAAAAAGAGAGGGAAAGAGAGAGGGAAAGGAAGAAAGAATGAAATTAAGGAAGAAAGAAAGAGATA
>NW_004797352.1:926370-930258 GCF_000002075.1 Aplysia californica
GGGGGGGTTAAAACCAATAATAAGCTAATGAACCTGAGAAATTCTTCGAAATCGTACCGCTTGGCAGAGTCAGCTTTCAAGGATTTGAGGACTGCGATTACGTGATTGGAGGGTTGCTTTTCAGATGACCTGATTTCTTAATGCATTAACTATCACCCCGCCAGTGGAACAGACAAATAGAGTTGGTAATACAAAGACTCTTTCACTCTAAAGTATGCCATGACACACTTTTTCAGCGAGTGGTCCGATTTATTTATATTTCCTTCAGCTTCTTTGGCGAGTTCTGAGTTGAAAACGTGCAAATGGAACACTTGGCCCTCATTTCGGCTGACACAGACTTTGTACGAGATAAAAACATCAACCTTGTTCAGTCTCCAACTAACCCCACCTCTCACCCCCTCAAAAATACTAAAACAACAAATAAATGACATTCCACACCCCCTGCAATTCCAAATAAAAAATAAAAAAAGCCATGGTTATAAAGTTCAGACCTGGTCATTTTACGGCACATAGTTGAAGGGGCCCGTGAAAGCACATCGAGTACATTTTCCAATGGAGGACTGATACAAGAACTAGTTCTGATTATCTTACCACATCTCACACCAGCAACTTTACCTCCATAAATTACATGTAGGAACAAAATACAGTTCTGCGTTACCTTTCCAATGACATTGTCGTCTGAAGAAAGCTTTTTCCCGTCCCTTTGCCACGCCCACAGCGGTGGTGCCGCCCTCCGACGCTGACAGACAGCCACAGTGCGCGTGCGTGCCAGCTTGGACTTCCCGAAGGCGTACCGGGACTCTGAGCACTCAAACTCCACCCCGCCCTCCGCTGGCTCCTCCCCTTCCACCGCCTCTTCGTTCTTGCCTTGCTCGGAAGCCACGCCCTTCCACCCGACCAGAGCCTTCTTCCGCATGGACAGGTCCCGCATACTGCCGATTGTATCCGCGGACTCCTCGTCTTCGTCCTCCTCCGCACGGGCGTCCCCCGCCGCCGATTCTGTGGTGCTGATATTGTCTCGGCTGGTGCACACGCTACCTGACCGTGGGAGTGTCTTGAGGGGCGGGGACATATCACCGCCGAAGCCGGAGTCTGGTGGCGGGGGGCGTGCCTCACTACCGCAGTCCGTGAACAGTTTGTCATGGTAAGCACCCATTATACAGCAAGTGTTGTTGTCACACTTGCCCACCGCCGAGTGAGTACATCCTTTGACAGTTCACGATGATACCACTAAGTTTTCATCTTTGCAGTTCAACGAGTCCAACGATTTCAATATTTCTCCGTCAGAAAATATCAACAACTCTACACCATTCCTCCTGCAACTGAATTTGATCCAACCGATAATCCCACGAGGAAACGTTAATCATTACAACAGGAACAAAGCTAGTTATAAAACTGTTGTTGTGTGTACTGTCACATAAAACACTGTTACTGTGATGTAACAACTAAAGCTACAGCGATTACCTTGTAAAATACAAACAAGTTTATTCCTTCTTCGCATCATCATTATATAATCACTCACGCTGTTATCAATTTTCATTTTTCGTCATCACTAGCAACACTTTTTTATTATAGCATTTTAATATTATACTATTATCACTGTTAAACTTTGCATTGATATAATTATTTGTTTTATGTCTTACTGATATTGGTTGGTTTTTTTTCACAATTACTATCCCCAACGTTATTCATCTGACTAAATTTTATGGCATGGACTTGATTTTGAAGTCATTACTCGCTAGCTAGGGTTTTCTTCGGAAACCTTACACAGTTTACACGAAATACGACTAATTTGGGGGTAATTTTATGAACCACTTAACACAGCAAAAGAAAAAAAAATTCGATTATCCACACACATGCAGGAAACCTTTGAGACACACACACAACCGGTACAGAAACTGAAATAATTGATATCCAGACGCAAAGAAACATCACTGGTTAGTCAGCACCTTAAACAACAGCAGGGTTGAAGAGAATGTGTACTATCCATGCGCACGCGTGCGCACACACACACACACACACACACACACACACACACACACACACACACACACTATACATACATACACAAAAAGACATACATAAACACACACACACACACTCACTCACACACTATACACAACCATACTCACACACAAGCACACGTCTATATCTACACATGAGCTCAGCAGAAGCAGATCTAGGTTCTGGGATTGACATCAAATCTAACAGCGCGAGAAGAAAGGCATCTGGACTGGTGTGACAAAGCACCGCCACACGTTCCAAACACAATAATGACTGAGAGCTCGTTGACTCGCGCGTTCCGCGAGGGCAGTGATTGGCAAACTTGTGCTGACGCATTCTGTATTTCGCACCTTCGAGTTTAAAGCAAGTCTACCCCCCGACCCCCACCCCTTTTCCCGACCCCAAGCCTGACCCCCACCCTCATCCTCTTCTTTAGATCACTAGCTTTGGGGTATGATGTCAAATACTAAATGTCGAGACATGTAGGCGAGCAGGTGTACAAATAAATTTACATGTTTCAAGAAGAAAGAACAATGGGTAATGTGGGCGTTCTTGGGAACTAATCGGAGACGGCACACAGACGGCAAAGTGGTGGATTTTTTTTAAGCTTTGAAAAGTTTTACGGCACTTTCAGAAAAAATAAGGTCACACAAGTGCCGAAGATTAGACGTGCGGCAAGAGAGTAACAAACACAAAAAGGAGGAGAAAATAGAGGGAGCAAACCACACCAGAGCACCACCCAAACACCCGCCGGCAATGTGTAAGCTTCGGTTGCGACACAATAAAGAACGGCCAGGTCTGGCGAGCTAATTTAAGAACTAGGAACAAATTTAGCGTGGTCTATACGTTCTGAGCGTCTGGATAGGGTTCAAATCAAGCAACGATTCCGACAACACGGATCCGTCGTGTTGGACTGGTGGAAAAACACGTTTTTATTTCGCCTTGTAATCGTACGATTAGAAACAACCAACACTGTAGGGTTTTTTTTCCCCCAGGACACCACCAGGAGTGCCAGGCGTCATTCTGTTGTTAGAGAAAAGAGAAGAAAAAAAAGCTCACACAGACACACCAACGGCACCAGTGGTCATTTCGTGTAAGGAAAGAGAGATAAAGGCGGGCACGAACAAATTATGTGAGGCATCGTGGTGAAATCAGGCGCTCGTCAAAATGCTGAAATTGAAGAAAATGGCATTTTTTTCCCTCGGTGCGGCAATTTTTATCATTTTAAAATAAAATTTTCGACTCAACACCTTTTAAAACTAATCAAAAACATATTTATGAGCGGATTTTACAGAGAAACGTTAATTAAATGCCTAGAAAGGAACATTTTCAGTTTCCAAGGACTCTCAGACTTTTGAAATAATAAATTTGATATTTGAAACAAGGCCACCCCTACCCCCTTCAATTGCAAATATCTCAACTTCTGTTCAAGATAAATGGGACTTTATTTCATCAAAAGCAGGATAGTAAACAAGCTCTAAGATGATACCAACAATTCCATATGCCCAAAAAATTGACCAGCGCCTGATTCCACCACGTTGTGACACAAATATGACAATAGGATCTGTCAGTGACGCCCTCCAGCCAGCTGCCTGTTCATTTCAAATGACATCCTAGTGTACATAGGGTGGTACAATACTGTTCCAAGTGTAAATTGGTTGGTACAATACTGTTCCAAGTGTAAATTGGGCGGTATAAGACTGAAAAGCAATGAAAGAATTTGTTTTTCTCATACCACAAGAGAAAACGAAGTTACTCCCTGTGGATTTTTGCAAAACTAGCAACTGCTCAGTCTAGGCCTGCACCATCCTTGACTTGCAGATAAAGATAGACAGACAGACAGACAGACAGACAGACAGACAGACAGACAGACAGACAGACAGA
>NW_004797352.1:931809-932895 GCF_000002075.1 Aplysia californica
TCCCCCCCCCTCTCTCTCTCTCTCTCTTTCATTCCCTGTCTCCTTCATTCTCTTCTTTAAATGAATACATAAACACATATATATGCACCCATTCAGAGACGCACACGTACACATGTACAAACACATGTACACACACATTCAAAACAAAACAAAAACAAAATATTTAGGAGGACATCAACAAACAGTGATAAAAAAGCGAGAAGAAATGTTACGTATAACGATTTGACCAATGCAAATATCTGAACGGTAAATAGTCTAACCTGTCCAAGCCAACAATCCATTATACTTCATTTTTAATCAAACGTATCCATCCCTGAACTTTCAGTGGGTGATGGTGGGTGCTCTTGAGTGGTTTGCTCCTTCTTTCCTGCTAAATATTATGTAAGGTCCCTGACTCTCTTCAATTTCGCATTTATGCGTTAGTCTGTAGTAATACCTCGCATCATCGGCACTTATATGATCAATTTGAGTCGCAAGTAAGGTGAAAGAAGAAAAATCAGAGCTTTCTTAAACCGAGGTGGGGACGAGCAAACACACTGTACCGCCAACATATACATTTTATTATAGCGATATCTAACATTGATACATAATATATGAATCAGCAAGGTGTAGAGCCATCTGTCACTGTTTACGTTTACAGCGCGGGACGGGGGGAGGGTGCAAACGGTGTTCTGCTGACCCATGGGCCCAATCCCCGGCCAGTCTCATCAAATATTAACAGTGTGCAGTTGTCATCGGGGGCTTCTGAGTGGTGAGAATGTCAAGGAGATGAACAGTGCAAGGAATGGACAGCATTAAGCTACTACCAGGAAGTGCAAGAAAATCTCCGTCGAGATGAACAACTGATTCCTTTAAACGCGGTTAATTGCTCTACCATCAAAGATCGTCCGCCAGGACCGAAAATTCTACGCATCCATTTCATTCGCCCATACTTCTTTCTTGACTGTCTGTCTGTCCGTCTTTCTGTCGGTCTGTTTTTATCTCTTTACACTCACTCTCGCTTTCCCTCCCTCCAATCTGTCTCTCTCTCTCTCTTTCTCCATATTCCCTCCATCCAAATGTGTTTGTGTGTGTGTGTGTGTGTGT
>NW_004797352.1:935142-936741 GCF_000002075.1 Aplysia californica
GTTTCGGAGTTACAGGAAGAAGCGTGCAAATCTTGTCAAAAATGCAGAAAACGGTCAATTTTCCAAATTTTTAAATCATAAAATGAAAACCAGGATAGATATAAAAAACGCTGACTATGTAATGTAACCACAACTAAGGGCAACAAGTATGCCAAGTGCCATCAAGATACACCTGTAATCTTCAGAGGAGTTTCGAAAAATGTGTCAAAAATTAAAAAATCAAATTTTCTTTTTACAAAAAAATGAGATACCTCTCTAATTAGTGAAGATAGAATAACAAAGTAAGACGAAAAAATATTGGGCATCCAACTAGCTACGATTGTGCCAAAGGACAATCAAATCAACAGAGAAATCACTGAGAAAAGGTAAAAAATATTGTAATACCCAATTTGACCCAGATTGACCAAAAATAGGTGGGACCCCCCCCCCCCTTTAAGAATAGTTTTTGTTGGACTTTATGCCCAAGCATTACTATCTCCAATAATTTGGCCTCAAGAGCATAATTCTTCCTTGGAACGCCCAACAACTTACCGATGTTTGTCTAGAACTAATTCTCCTGAACAATACCACTACCAAAACAAAACAAACAAACAATGCACAAAAACTTTATAAATTTCAATCATCACTTCGTGCATTCTTCTCACATTGATCATCTCATACTATTTAAAGTGGCTGTTGTTTTCAAGAAGATACAGAATGACATATATATTCTAAAGCCCTGACGACCTTTTCCAGTGGACGCTATCCACATAAAATATGAAATTTCAATTTATCTGCGTCTGGCGCTGGTAAGTAAGAACATTGCGAGTATTACATAAAGAGATTCGCCCACACAAACAATTATTTTAAAGTTATGTTTTAACGTTGAGAATTTCTTTGACGGCGACATTTTTCCTGACATTCTCCAAGGTAGTGCAGAAGTAATCTGGTAACTGTGCAGTTGCAAATCCTATATAATCTCTTTAAGCCTAATTGTCTGGGAGGATTCTTTTCGTGTGACAAAACCGAGGCACTGGTTGCTGTGAAACGTCGTGTGAAATGAGTGCGTGTATGTGTGCGACTGTGCGCGCGCGCGCGTGTGTGTTTGTGTGTGTATGTGTGCATGTGTGTGTATATGTGTGTGTGTGCGTGTGTGTGTAGGGGGTATGTGTGTAGGGGGTATGTGTGTGTGCGCGCATGTGTGTGCGTGTGTGTGTTTGTGTGTGTGTGCTTGTGTATGTGTGTCTTTGTGTGTGCGCGCATATGTGTGCGTGCACATGTCGGAGGGTGTGAGGAGGATGTGTTGATTTGTGTGCAAGGAGGAAGGGGGAATGGGGGGGTGGGGGGTCTTTTCCCCAGGAAGAAATAGAATTCTGATTTTACTAAGATATAAACCTGGACCGTGCGTATTTACGCATATTTCGCATGTAACTGCACCACAGCAGCCAACATTTGACAATAAAAAAAACCCTGCATGCGTGCTGCTGACAGTATTTCTTCCTTTCTCTCTGCAGGGTGTTTGTTAAAAGACCCATCTAAAGAAAACACCAAGCAGACCAACATGAACGACCTTCAACGGGGAACACACACACCCACACACACATATATACACACACACAC
>NW_004797352.1:938356-940097 GCF_000002075.1 Aplysia californica
ACACACACACACACACACACACACACACACACACACACACACACACACACAATCAATCAATCAAACAAGCGTGTTGTTACTACATAAATGCAGTTACAATTATGTGGAAAGAAAAGTACAGGCTCAACTTTCGACTAATTATCATTCCATGGCGTACCTCAGGGAAGAGTTTAACATAATGTAATGTGCTGAACAATGCGTAATCACCCCGATTCTGGCTCTAGTTTCCACGGACTAAAGGGCGCATTCTTATGACCTATAGTGCCTTGGCTAATAGATACATTCGGCGACCAGGCATTGTAGAAATACGACATATTGTAGTTGGCCTGACCAGTCTTGGACACGTCTGTCAGTTTGACAGCACAGTCTTCAAAATTCTCAGATTGGAGCTCTAGAAGGCCCAGCACGTTACACAACTGCACATGTGTTTCACTTCGATCAACAACATTTTGTGACTGGGCAATGTTGAAATATGACATACTATTGTAGTTGGTAGGGCCAGTCTTGAACACCTTTGTCAAATCAAAGTTTGACAACACACCCTTCAAAATGATCAGACTGGAGCTCTACAGAAGGCCCAGCACGTGACATAAGTGCACGTCATGTGTTTCACTTAGACCAACATCAGGCGTAGTGGTAAAGATGGTTTCATCCAGTCTATGGTCTATTCCGATGGGCAGAAGGAACACTCCACCTTCGATCCCGTCCTCACTCCCTCTCTCGAGCCCTCTCTACTCTCTGCTTGTCTGGTATCTTTTTCTGATTCACTGTAAAACACACACACACACACACACACACACACACACACACACACACACACACACACGCGCGCGCGCGCGCGCGCGTATTTTAAATTCGTGTTCTATACAACAGCATAAAAAGTTGTACCGATTTGATGAGAGAAAAAGCGTAAGTCCTCAACAAGATTTGTTGAAGGGCGGAAAAATAAAGGGTGTAAGTCATATTTTTCTTAGAATAGTGTTCTTAGTGGTTGTTGTTGTTTTTGTTGCTTTGAGTTTGTTTTTTCTTGGGTTTTTAAAAAAATAAATAAGCGTTTTACGGCGCTCGAAACTGCATAAGGTCATAGGAGCGCACGGGACACACCGAACATTTTAAGTTGATAGGAAATGTTGAATTTTGCCCGGGTGGCGGCCGAAGCCTACTCTTATCGATTTCGGACCACCAAGGGATCTTTAACGTGAGCAATTTGCACATGTGACCTCCAAGATTTTTCGCCCTTGTCCGAGAAGGCTAGGTGTAGATCTTACCTACCATAAGACCAAGAGTGTGGCTGAAAAACAGCAGTAAGAAGGAGACAAGGAGAAGCAGTAAGAAGGATGCTGCAGAAGGAGTCAGGAGCCTAGAGGAGGGGGCAAAGGAACTGGCGGGGTGGGGGCAGAAAGTGGAGACGAAAGCAGACGACAAAACAGTATTAGAAAGAAGAGTAGGAAAGGATGTGAAAGGAGATTACCATACAGAGAAAAAACATTTCCGTCGCTATCCGCATTCGAACCCGAGACAAATTTGAATGAGAGGAGACCACGAGAGCCCCGTAAGTCCTCAACAAGATTCGATGAATCGTCAGAAAAATAAAGGGTGTAAGTAACATTTTTATACCAATAGTGTTCTTAATGTGACTGCACACGATAGAGTAAAAAGTGTGCATGTGTGTATGAGTGTGTGTGTGCATGTGTGTGAGTGTGAGTGTGTGTGTGTGTGTGTGTGTGTGTGTGTGTGTGTG
>NW_004797352.1:944070-946296 GCF_000002075.1 Aplysia californica
AGAGAGAGAGAGAGAGAGAGAGAGAGAGAGAGACAGAGAGAGAGACAGAGAGAGAGAGAATAACAATGAAAACAGCCAGACAGCCGCTGCACCGGTGAGAAAGGGACAACTGGGGGAAGAGTACACGGAGGAATTCTTCGACTGAAATTTCTTGGGGATTTGGGTTTTTTCCCCTTGTATTTCGGGGGTATTTTTGGTGCATTTAAAACATACTTTGAACAACATCACGACTAACACCAGGTCCCCGGAACAAAACAAGGCAACACTCCAGTACTCGACGATTCAAGTTTCTCATTATTTCTCCCACGCATTTTCAAGACATAACCAGCCGACACCAGCCAGACAAATCAATGTGCCTAGCCCGACAGGAAATGCCAACTCTATGGGATTCTTCCTTTATCACGCCATGACTAATAGGACACACGTGGGCATTAAGACAAATCGTCCGCCCCGCCCCGCCCCGGCGAAAGCACTACAGAAATATGAGGAATCGGAATGAATCCGATACACGCGAATGAGTGATTGTAAACCTTTTGCGTCCTCATAAACACAATTTAGGTCATTGAGAAGCGGGGCTGCATCAACCCTGTCTGCCAAGGCCAGCCCTGATCGGATGGAGTACAGACGCGTCCCGGTACAGAAGGATGGATATACATCGCCACGGTAAAGTACATTTCCCCTAATAGGAATCGAACTTAGTTTAGTTTAGTTTTAGTAAGGTTTTACGGTGCTCACAACAGCATAAGGTCATATGAGGGTCAAGGGGTGGATGTCAGCAGAGAAGTCCAAACGGGGAATCAGGCTTACTCTGTTCACCTCTTTAGCCTCAACAGCACAAAGTCTGCTTCGACAATCAAGGCACCCCGGAAATAGCAGTTCAGAAGAGAGTGACAAACATACGACAGAAGTAGAGAGGAAATGACGATAGTAAGGATGGGGAAAGAAAAAGCAGCAGTTCCCCCTATATTGTTCCGGCACAGTATGAGCATGCCATTGATAATCGGAAATGGCCTAAAGACAACTTTAGTCAGTAGCACTGCCCTGGTGGGATGAACGGTGGGGTGGGGGGTGAATCATAACTTATTCCTTTTGCATGCGACGTCGAAAGCTTAATCACTACATCACTGTCGCTGAAAGAGCTCGGATGCTCTGGGCGCTTTCGTTTGTCTTTGTATATATGTATAAATGATATGTGCATACACGTATTATTATATCGGTGCAATGTGTGCGTATAAGCGACTGCGCAGGAGTCCATTAAGGATAATAATAATGATAACAACTTAAACAATCAATGATAATAATAATAATATTAATAATAATAATAACAATAAAAAATAATGATAATAATGACGACGATGATAATGAAAATGGTAATAATAATGATGATACTCGTACCAGAACGATAACAAAGACAGCGTGGAGAGAAAAGCCTTTAAAACACGTGATAGCCAGAGTACGCACTGGTGTGCCCCTGTAGACGACCTTGGCTCTAATCCCCAAAGGGGAATTCTTGAAATTGGACTGTTTGAAGTTTCCACGGCTCTCCATAAAGGAGACTTCGTCATTCGGGAAGCTGAGTTTTTTCTTTTTTTTTTTCCCTCGGGAGGTCCCTCCTTTTGAATAACCAACCCTATACAATGTCGAAAGAAGTTTTAAAACCGAGACCTTACTTTTATGAAAGTGCTATTAGACCTATAAGTTTTAATATTTTCCACATTTACATAATGTGCTTTACCAATCCTGTAAAGCCACAAAAATATTTCCCACGAATAATCTTATCTTATCTGATGTTATCTTATCTCATCTCAGATTGCCTTATTTATCTTATCCCGGACTACAAACACAGAAGGCATGAAGAAATGTTTGGATTTATAACTTAAGTGCGAAGAATGTCGTGTTGGAAAAGCGGGCCAATTATAATGTGACTTTTTTCAAAGCTCCAGGGCCTGCCATTTCAGACGACGCAGCATTGTATTGTGTTTTACAAGTCACCAGCAACACCAATGGTACCCTTCGGGTGACGACAAAAGCCCATGGATTATGGAGACGCGTTGGTATAAGGAGACACGGAAGGAGTGGAAGGAAGACAAGAGGGGAAAATTATTTCACACTGCGTATCCTCAGCTTTTAAGAAACAAAGTTGGGTGGAATAATAGCAAATAAGGACAATCAACAAAAATGCAGGAGTGAGGAAATGAGAGAGAGAGAGAGAGAGAGAGAGAGAGT
>NW_004797352.1:946452-947865 GCF_000002075.1 Aplysia californica
GAAAGAGAGAAAGAGAGAGAGAGAAAGAGAGGGGGGGGGTGACAGAGATATAGTCAGAAAAAACCCAGAAAGAAAGAAACAGAGAGAGAGGGAGGGAGAGAGAGAGAAAAACAGGGAGAGAGACATAGAGATAGAGAAAGAGAGAGAAAGAGAGAGAGTTAGAGAAAGAGAGAGAAGGAGAGAGAGAGAGAGAGAGAGAGAGAGAGAGAGAGAAATGGATAGAAAGACAGCGACAAATAGATAGTGAGTGACAGAATAAGACAGAGAAGGAGAGAAATGGAGAGATTGAGAGAGAGAGAAAAAGAGAAAGAATGAGAGAGAAAAAGAGAAAGACAGACAGACAGAGAGAGAAAGAGAGAGAGAGAGACAGACAGACAGACAGACAGAGAAAGAGAAAGAGAGAGAGAGAGAGAGAGAGAGAGAGAGAGAGAGAGAGAAAGAGAGAGAGAGAGTCAACCATCTCTATAGACAGAGCATTAGACTGAGAGGAAAAACAGATGGGGGGGAGGATATCCGTTCTAGGATATCTAGGATTCCCAGTTCCTCCTGGTGCGCTGCCGGGGTGTCGGCCCAGACAATCAGACATACACCTTCGGAATAACTTCCAGGCGCATTGACGGCTTAGGAGGGGACAGAGTCACGAGAACATCATCATGAATTTCACTTTGGCCCTCATTGACTTTTTACTGCGCTGTGCTATCATTTTCAGCGTTTACTTGACTGATTATTAATGTACGTTCACCCTTCCAGCGAGATAGACATACCAATCAATCTGGCTTTAAAAAATCAACAACAAAACCCCCAAACAAAACAAAACAAACAAACAGAGAAGCAAAATAAAACAAGCTTTAACGACTTATATTTTTTCTTATGCATTTTTAGATACTTCAACTATTCTTACTTGTAAAGTACAACCAAACCGCGCTGCGAAATAATAACCAAATGTGTGTCTCGCATGCTCATTTTATTAGGACCTTGTGCAGTTGCGAGCGCCGTAAAACTTTTCTTATTTTGACCATTCTTTTTTTTAGCGAATAATCTAAAGGTGCTACTACCAATACTTACTTTACTATAAAATGTTTGGGGAAAAAACCTCTAATATTCGATGACAACGCCCAAATTGCACACAATGCTACAACGTAACAAATATCCCCTCAGGTAACGGCGCGAAACCAGAGCGGAACACTGACCGCCATTACCGCCCGCACTGGCGAGACGAGAGAAAGCGAGCAGACAGCAGCCAACAAGAGACGAATGAGAGCGTAGGATGTTCAAAAATGATAATAATAACAAAAATGAAAAAAAAATATAATAAAGTAATAGAGCAGTAATAGAAAAAGGGCTATTTCCAATCCTCTAAACACAGACGCTGAAAATAACCGACTTTACGCCCACTCTTAAACTTGGGGAAGG
>NW_004797352.1:948840-950140 GCF_000002075.1 Aplysia californica
GAGAGAGAGAAAGAAAGAAAGAAAGGGAAAGAGGGAAGATAGATCTATCTATCTATCTCTCTCTTCTCTCTCTCTCTCTTTCTCCTTCTCTCTCTCTCCTTCTCTCCTTCTCTCTCTCTCTCTCTCTCTCTCTCTCTCTCTCTCTCTCTCTCTCTCTGCCTATGTCAGTCTATTGGTATCTTTGTTGGTTGTTTTTAAATGCAGTTTTTTCAGTCTGTGAAAAATATTCTTTTTAAAAAAATCACGGGTGATTCATATGTCACAAAGCGAGGAAAAACGAACATAGCTTGAAAAAAGTTAGAGCAATTAATAGCTGTTCTCACTATAACAGAATACTCAAGGACCAGCTGTCGCAGATGTAGCAAAACAAACGCACTGTGAGGTGGATGCCTGGTATTAGATAACAAGTTCTCCGAAAACCACTAACAGTCTCCCATTCGTGTACACCAGCTCGCAAGAGGTAATATGTAAGTGGCAATTACTGCCCTCAGAAAAGAGGGCAACTTAAAACGACTTCACAACAAGTGTACTGCTCTACGATTTTTTGGTGTGTTTAGATTCCGTGATAGTTTTTGATCATGTTTTTTTAATGGCGTGCGTTGTCTTTAACAATTAATTTCAAGTACACAATAAAAAGTACTTTAGGAAATATAACTGCACTGCATGCGCTATTCGGAAAACGAATCAACTCTAATAGACTTTGTGATTGTGACAGTTTGAGCAATACACGGTAAGCGTGGTTTGAGTATACGAGACAAAACGGTTTTCTAGAAAATCAAATTCTATCAGACATAGATTTTGCATTGCAGTTTCACCTTGGGGGAGGGGAGGGGGTTAACTAGGTATGGTGCCGATAACATATCGGCTGCAAAAGTGGTCACACATTGTTCCTAACAGAAAGAAGCATTCTGCTTGAAGCTTTGCCTCTTCACATTTTCGTTACAACTATCCTGATCACTGGTGGTCAAACACATCACAGCTGCAACAACTTGGAAAGAACTCATCAACTCGTGAATAAAACAGCAGCGTACTATCCAGCATAAGAAAATCCCGGAATGGGGCACAGCTGACAGCCAGCACAACATCGCACTACATCGTCGAGATCTCTATGATTTTGTACCATTACAATCAGTGTCGCGCCAACCACGCGGCCATCGGGGCTGAGCTGACAGTTTGGCCAACACCCGGCCCGAGACAGTCTACAGGAGACCTAGCCGGCTGTGTTTACGGTCAGGCAGGTGAGGGAGGGGCGACATCTCTTCATCATCACAGATAGCTGATGGCGGCGGCCGCGGTGGCT
>NW_004797352.1:950240-951609 GCF_000002075.1 Aplysia californica
TGGGCGCCGACCTCACGGGGGCCGGGCACGCGTTTTGATGACTGTTGCTGGTCATTGTCGTTTGTCCGGTCGTTGCTGCCGTCTTTCACAATATAGCGTTTCCAAATTACAGTTTAGTTTTTGTAAGCTTTACGGCACTTGCAAAACAATAAGGTCATAAAGTGCCGAAGATTATAGGCGTTACACGAGAGCAACAAACACTATAAAAGAAGGAGGAGAGATCTGGACGATATAAGTTTAATAGGGAAAAACCGTGCAAACCCATAGATGTAGGAAGTGTATACTCTATGGTCATAGGGTCATAGTACTTCCTCCATTTATGTACAAACCACACCAGAGCACTCGCCAACCATCCGCACCAAGTTACAGTGTCTCGAATGTTGCTTACGGATTTTCCTGTAGTAATTCGTTTTCATGTAGGCCTATGCTTCATAAAGTTTAACTTTTCAAATGCAGTATTCTCATTGTGTTTCATTTGTCATTGTTGCTAAGGTTTTCGACTTGTTTTGGTTTGTTTTGTTTTTTGTTCCGTCTTCCAAGGCGTGCAGTTCAATTACAACACTGTCTTTTTTCCACTTTCAAAATTTCGGTACTGTGATCCCACATATCACTGTCCGGATTCACATTTAAAATGAAGGCACACACACACACACACACACACACACAAACACACACACACATACACACACACACACACACATACACACACATACACAAAGTCCACAATAGACTATCGATCGTAACATCGTAAATGGCAACCGTTTACATTGTCCTGATTCGTTGGTTGTCCCTGTGATCCAAGGACGATCACAGCATCGCTCTTGCAGCAATAATGTTCATAAATAGCATCTTGACTCCAGGGGAAATTTGATACAATTCTTTAAAGAAAACCCCCGCATGATACAATAAAAAGGGCCAGATAATAAGGGTTGTAATTAAGGAAGTCCTTTTTTGTAATCGATAAAGCGAGAGGAAAGAACAACATCAAAACCCCAGAGCCTAATCCGCAACAGAAACTTTTAAAAGTCAAATCAAGCGATTTTCTGAAACTACTTAAGAACGAATCTATATATTTTAATTACGAGAAAACGCATGGAGGCTGCTATTGAGAACTCTCGGTCTCTATAACCATTCTTTTAATTTAAACCGTGAATTCACTGTATGCAACAACCCTAACAACAACACATAAATAAACAAACAGTTATAAAAACAATGTCCCTGCCTAAATTCACACCGATTGTGAATATGGGAAGTCCCCCCCCCTTTCATCCTTCCCCGCTTTTTGTGTGACGAGAGAGAGAGAGAGAGAGAGAGAGAGAGAGAGAGAGAGAGAGAGAGAGAGACCGTCAATAATTTATTTATAGAGGCG
>NW_004797352.1:951709-953250 GCF_000002075.1 Aplysia californica
AGAAAGAGAGAGAGACCGTCAATAATTTATTTATAGAGGCGTCAGGCATCCATGTCCAGGTGCTGTTTTAGCCACAGAGAGAGAGAGAGAGAGAGAGAGAGAGATAGAGAAAGAGAGAGAGAGAGAGAGAGAGAGAGAGAGCAACTTCACGGAGCAACAGCACCAGTACAGATAAACAATCTAAATAAAATAATGTTCCTGAACGAATTATAGAGCATGTCGCGGAACGCTGATGGCGTGCCGGATCCTCGGGATAAGTCATTCTCATTTTACGTCTTCTCTCAAATATCTCACAACTGTTAGTAGGTAGTGAATCGGTTCGGAGGCACCGTGTAGCTATCAAGATGCCACCTTAACCCCAACACGGAGGATCAAATAATCATACAGTTTTAGATGTATCAATACCAATAATGTTCTACTGGGTTAAGCAAAGCCCACACACAGGTGCCTGATAGACCCAAACAGAGAAATGCTATTATGTTTCAGTTACAGGGTTAGTTTAGTTTTAGTAAGAGTTATGCGGCACTTGCAATACAAAAAGATCATACAAGGGCCAAAGAATAGATGTGTTACAAGAGATTAGCATACACAAAAAGAAGGAGAGAAAAAGGACGATAGTCGTTTGATCGGAAAGAAGGAGCAAACCACACCAGAGCACCCGCCAACCACCCACAGTTACAGGGTTAGAGATAGGGTTATACATTGTAGTTACAGGGTTAGTTTAGTTTTAAGTTAGCCGTAGGGTTAGGTTAGGGTTAGGGGTTCAGTGCTACCATATTTCTATTGAAACAAACAACAAACAACAACAAAACCATCATTTGGTACCATCATGTATCTCCCCACTCCATCACATGTGACAAGTTAATATAGCTAAAATGGCACTTTATATCCCTGTACACCATTATGGCTTTAACTCCATTCATCGAAAATCAAGCACCGCCCCTTATTTGTTTCATAAACTTTGAATGACCCAAGCACAATACGCATATTTCCACTGAAACATCAACGTAAAATGGCCGTTTAAGAGGTCTGGAAAGAAAAAACCAACAAGAAAAATAATGGGTTGATATATTAATTGCAGTGTAAACCTTGTACATGTATAACATAGCACACTTGTACACTGTGTACGAATCCGGTCCATCTGGGCCATGCTGGATTTAAACCGGGCACGGTAAAAGCAGCCACAGCAGACCGCCAACAATAATTACTCGCGTATTGCTCACATCAACAATGTTAACAAAAATGAGTAAAGACCGCTGGAGGAGTTAATGACTTCTGATCAAATGTCATTTTACCGTAATTAATGTTACTGACTACACAGTCAGCATTAGGAATAATGTCCCATAATTTCCAGCAACGTTAATGGGCTGCCGTGCAAACTTTTGAATATGCTGGGAGAGTGACAACTATAAACTGACTTGTGAATACGTGGACTCGCTCATGGGTTCGGAAACGGTACGAGGCATGCTATCACACACGTCATAAATAGTCTACACCTTTTATACACGACCACCATCTCTCTCTCTCTCTCTCTCTCTCTC
>NW_004797352.1:955052-956846 GCF_000002075.1 Aplysia californica
TACTGTTGAAAAATGAAATAGACATACTACTGTTGAAAAATGAAATATACACACTACTGTTGAAAAATGAAATATACATACTACTGTTGAAAAATGAAATAGACATACTACTGTTGAAAAATGAAATAGACATACTACTGTTGAAAAATGAAATATACACACTACTGTTGAAAAATGAAATATACATACTACTGTCGAAAAATGAAATATACACACTACTGTTGAAAACACTTCGACAAAAAGACACAAAAAATGCAATAAGTCATAGTAAAGGGAACGTAAAAAAGATAAATGTCGGGAAACTTAAACCTACGATTTTAAAAATTAAAGAAATTATGATTTCATCATTTTTTTTTTCGAGCACAAAAAAACTCTCATGCAACCAATATGACAACAAAAGAGCACTCTGGGGAATCGAACCAGGGAACCCGCTTCCTCAGTCTAGCACAACACTACACCAATCGGACCACATTGCGTTGGAAACCCTGGTGGTACCCAAAGCACCGCGTTGCCATTCACAGAACGAAAACCTGGGGAGCAGGCAAAGGCTACATGCTCTTCGTCTGTGTTGTAAGCTGGGAGAAAAGAAGATAGACGATGCTAAAAGGAGTTCAGAGACCCTACGTAAACCACACCATTAACACGCAACAGCCCCAAATGGGCCGGCTTTGAGGCGGCGGCCGTAGTGGGGTATTGCGCCTTTATCTTGTTAGTAGGAAGGTCAGGAAACGATTCATACGAGCGGACTGGTTAGGAGACAAAAGAGAGAGGGGCGGAAATGGACGGTAATTATCGAGAAAGTAAAGGGAAAAAAACGAAGCCAGCAACCAAAACGAGGTTGTTGGGTTTATTTCTTTTCTTTTTTAAATATGTCTATTTTGTAAGTTAAAAGGTTTTACAAGCACCAAAATCTAAATATAGTCAAGTTCAAAAGCGGAATGTCATGTTGTCTTTCCTCTGAAACAGGTTCAGGAGTCGAAACAAGAATCAATCAAAAGGTGTCATGCAATATTGCTAAAGAAAATTTCTCACAAAGTCCTGCTCACAAAGTACAAAAGAAAGGGGGGGGGGGAGGAGAGAGAGAGGGGGGTAGAGATAAGACAGCAAGAACTTTGAACACCATAGATCAAAAAGATAAGGAGATACGTTTAAAATGATCACTAATGGAACGCAATCACTGTCAGCCCATCTCAAACAACCTTATGGCATGGCTCGCCTGACACACGACTGGTGAGACATACTCACTAAATGACACACATGGGGAGAGATTTGATAGGTAACGGATAATAATACACGCGACCAGATTAGAATACGTAGATATACGTACTAAATGACACACGTTTGAGAGATCGAAGAGTTAACGGATAATACACACGACCAGATTAGATAGATAGATATACGTACTAAATGACACACGTGGGAGAGATCGAAGAGTTAACGGATAATACACACGACCAGGTTAGACGGGTCAACACAAAGATAAAAAGCCACGGGAAAGAAATAAACAATAACCAGGAAGTAAGCTAGGCTGTCATTTCTTGTCGTATCTCCCTCCTACTCATCAAATCTCAATTTCTGTCGGTCAGGTTCGCTCCCCTTGTCAACGCCCCCGTGTTCTTTGATCCAATGTTGTTGTTATGGAAACGAAAATTGTTTACCTTCACGACGGAGGGCAATTATATTTTTAAAAATACCAGTGATATAAATGACTATGAGAATGAAATCAAAGTAATTTGAGTCACGGAGAGAGAGAGAGAGAGAGAGAGAGAGAGAGAGAGAGAGAGAGAGAGAGAG
>NW_004797352.1:957283-959371 GCF_000002075.1 Aplysia californica
CAAAAAACCAAATACATTATAATAGAATATAAAAATATATATTATAATATCTAACGAGACCTATTGTCTCAATTATAACGTAGGCCCGGTTACGTTTGTCAGCACAGTTACACCGCTTTTCCAAAAAGCAATCGAACAGAAATCAAACGCAGCTAATGAGCAAACGTAGAAACACTTCAGCGCAGCGAAATAGAGTGACACTTTAACAGTCTGGTCTTTCCTTTCTTTTTTTTAAAAAAATACATTCAGACACGGTATCGCGAAAACAAGAAAACATTAACCGGACAGGTGTTGCTCAATACATTGAGAGTTTTCATGGATACTGGATGCAAGAACGTTTTCATCTTTCTGACATTTATTAGTCTAAACCCCTAAGAAAATTTTAATGAAAACCAAATGCAGCCTCCAAAATAAACATTCATTGACGATATAAGTGAGTCTTAACTTCACGGTACAAGCTGTACTATGCGGTGTGTATTAACAGTGGAAAATGGTCACTACTTCCAATCGATTTGAAAATTCACATAGAAAAATGTTAGATGGAAACTTTACACTCATGGAGGAAAAAACTACGGTTAGTGTAGAACCTAGGCCCATGGAGATAGTGTTTAGGCTCAGTGTAGAACTATACGAACCATATTATTATTTCCCGTACAAATGTGGTTGCCAAACTGGAACAGTTCAAAGGTCGGCAAGAGAGCCGTTCACAAAGGTCAGAAATACCCAACGCTGCCCCGTAGCTCGCTCATTTCCCTGCCAAAGCTTCTCTCCAGAGGACCCTGAACGTACAGCCTCCCTGCACGCGACCACTACTGATCACAACATCTTCCCCGGACCTGACAGCCACCAAGCCACGTACATCCATAACTTTGGAAAAGTCAAACATAATGATACAGAATGATACAGAAGAGGAACGTCTGCCGCCTCGATCTTGCCCATGCATATCTAAATAAGGGCAGGAAGGGGCTCATACAGTTAGTTTTGTTAGTATCCAATGAAGGCCAATCATAAAAATATGCTCACTTCAGATTTGTGTTTACAACAATTCCAAGCAACGGCGTCAAAAACATAGCCAACCGGGGTGTAATATAAAGTATACACCGTAATAATACCTTGAAAAAAAAGCATCGTGCTCGAGGTGACAAAGAAATTGTAATGCCCCTGTATATTTTAAGTGACCGTGCTAAAGTGCGTACTAGATGACCTAAACTGCTCTAAAGTAATGTACGCAGCTTTGAAAAAAACACAAAAACAACACAAAGTCCTCAGCTTTGAAAACAAACGTAAAGTCCGCAAGAGGTCTGTCCCAAGGTACTTCTGAATTTATGCACTACCTATCGTCGGCAGGGTATTCAACTATTCTGAGCCAAGAAAATAGATTTTTGAAATGAGGAAAAAAACGTCCATTCTTTTAAAAACGGTACCCGAATTACGTACATTTTCTTGCTTTTTTTTCAACATTTAGATATTGCATTCTGACAAAATGTTTCACAAGGACATGCAACCAATACTACAAATTATTAACAAAATGTAATTAAAAGAAGAAAAAATATATGAGTGTAGTACATAAACTTGCCGACGTTATGTTAAAAGAGAGGTGGAATGAGCATTATCCTACAGTTATTTCAACCACTGAGAATATTATGTAGGAGGTGCTACAGCAAGGATGCGCATAGGTACTTCTTCGTCCTATCAAAAACAAAGGGAGATATTACCAGTTTTCTCGTGCATGTTATGTCACTGTTCGGGTACAAAAAGAAGTCTATATATGTGTATAAATTGTGTCCCAGCCAACGCATTACGCCATTTAAAACATTCAGCCACAGCCCGTAGGTGCGAAGGAGTTGTTTGCCCGGATTTCTACAAATCCAGCGAGAGCCCATTTTTAGAAACTGCTACGATGGTCTTTAGCTTGAACTTCACGGATCCCACAAGTTCCATAACAGAAAATAGCTGCACTATGCCTTATTCGTAACATCGTTCTGATTTAATCTTGCTGACATTGGGAAAACCGCCTGCGACGCCTTGACTTGGTGCCTTCTCTTGGATTAATCTCGTAAAACTAGGTCATCTGGAGGATTTTTTGTC
>NW_004797352.1:961460-962451 GCF_000002075.1 Aplysia californica
CCCTTTCCGCTCCATCTGCTTTTCAATATACAATTTGTGTTGGTACTTGTGGATGTACGTGACACATAAAGGCATTTAGGCGCACATTCTACAGCGCTATGAGCCCATCCCTGTGAGAATTTAACACACCAATGACCAAAATCCAGCTCAAGAACATGAACTTGGGGGGAGGTCTGTCATACTGAGCCATGAGAGCAGGCCGGGAGATTCCAAAAAGTATCAAGGGAGGCAATTCATTTAAAATAACTATCTTCTAAAAGTCGGAAAAAATCACTCTGGTTGTCTCCCTTGAAAGACCGACACCTGCGTCCTTCCACAGAGAACACTCGGTGGTATTCGTATTGTTTAGTTGCTCGTTTCAATTTCTTTTTTTCACAACGTGCCACAAACAAACTTTCATAAAAAGCAGATAAAGTCTAAACAACAGTTTTTACTTTGAAAAGAGAACAAAACAACAGTTCAACATTATTCCAAAGTAAAACTTACCTGCAACGTATGACTGATTAGTATTTTATACACTTCTTAATGAACAAGTAGGAGAAAAGGATTCAGACAAGAGAGATGAGATGTTACCGCTGACTCCTTGACATCTCATACAAAGACCATATTTCAAATGCTGAGATATGGAACAGAATCACAAACGCAGTAGGGCAACATGAAGATGGTATGGGCATGTCACAAGATTCACAGGACTTGCCAAAACAATCCTACAAGGAACCGTACAAGGAATGAGAAAGAGAGGAAGGCAGAGAAGGAGATGGGAGGACAACATCAAAGACTATGGGAGACAATCTGAGGAAAGTAGAAGGACAGAGAGAAATAGTGAGAGCTGGTTGTCAGATGCAGGGGCGTCCCAACGGTTTGCCTCAACAGCGGGAAAGAAGAAGAAGAAGAAGAATGAACAAAATATTTCTGACAGTTTATGTGTAGACATTAAAATAGGTGTAATAACCTACGTCATTTTATACCCTCTCTCCTCCCCCCTCCCCCC
>NW_004797352.1:963570-964812 GCF_000002075.1 Aplysia californica
GAGAGAGAGAGAGAGAGAGAGAGAGAGAGAGAGAGAGAGAGAACTGGAAAAGTACCCAGTTGACAACATTAATACTGTCACCACCATCCCTTTTCCAAACAAAAACATTGTTCTAAAAACATCAAAACCCAAACAGCAATCAGACATACAAACAAATACTACACAAATCAAAAGTACTGCCTGATTTATTTTTTAAAAAAAATATATAAACGATTGCATATCATTTATTAAGCTGTTTAACATGGGTGCATTCTAACACCATTATCCCCGCAAAGACAATAGCATACCTGTAGTCCTGTGTGCTTTGTCGACTCATGTTGAGGGATGAATGATGACTCATGACAGGGCTGTAAGAAGGAAAGAAAGATAACAGTAATTATGATAAAATACCTAAATGAGATGATGGTAACAAGTCATAAATCAGTGACACACTTCTCTTCTTCCCCTTTTCTCTGTCATGTTTAAACAAATCATGAGCAATTATTACAGATCACTCTCGACTTTCGTTCTTGTTTGAAAACCTCCAAGCCAAGTTGAGATAATAACACCTATCCCCCTTAAAAAAACAAGAACAACCCCCTGCCCCTGACCACCCCCACATCCCCTCCTAAAAAGAGAAAAAAAAACCTACCAAAAGTAAATCCCATTGAATGTAATCATTTCGTTGTTGAAAAAACAACAACAACAAAAACTCACCTAAAATTAAACAAGAGAAAATTGCACAAAAGTCCACTATCCAAGACAAGGGAACCTATGCTCCACTGAGCTTGAATCTACATCATAGCATTCGGCCCATCCAACCCCAAGTCAAATCATGAGGGAAAACAAAAGTAAAGCAAATGAGCGCTTGATTGTTCGCTGCTTTGACCCCATCGCGCAAGCCCTCTCACAGATAGGCGTTTATCTACAATTTCAAAACCAGGACATTACCGTACACACTCCACAGGAACGACGCCATTTACTTGTCGCTTTGTGGAACGTACAACGCTTTTGTGAATTCCAACACGTATTCGTTTTCTCTGTTCCTCAGTGTCAAAAGTAACCGATTGCTACGGTTTATAATATACCCTACACGAGAAGTTGCCCATCCTTTTGCCGACAGCTGGCTTGGCTCAGACATAATACGAAATACGACGTTTAACTCTAGGGGGTCGGTCTTGTCGAAAACTTGTTCTCACAAAGTAAGGCAACACAGACCTACGTCATTACCCTTCTCTATTCCTCCCCTCCCCCCGGCCACCC
>NW_004797352.1:964912-970653 GCF_000002075.1 Aplysia californica
CTAAAGCACACAGACCCGCTCACACAAACACATAATATAAACAATATGTGCTCGCACACACACAAACGCACGCACGCACGCATATGCGCACGCGCGCGCGCACACACACACACACACACACACACACACACACACACACACACACACACTACCTTTCAAAACAGATACAGGTACGCAGAGACATTGTGGTACTACGCACAGACAAACACATTCACTATGAATGCATTCGGCTACTACACAAACCATTTCCATCCCCCATCCCCTCTATTACATTAGCTCGCCCTCATTCTAACTCTCCCATTCTCTCTCTTCCTCGCTGTTCATAACAGTTAAGGCATCAGGATGGCTATTCCATGTCCACCTGGTGTTCAAAATAGACACCAAAGGTTTTGTAAGGCGTTAAATAATGTTCAATTACGTTTGTGACCTAGATGAACTTCATCAAATGTCAGACGCTGTTACACGCTACAACACAAAAATATCGATTTCCTGGCACGTTTTTCCCCCAACAACAAAGCAAAGTAAGTCAAATGTATTAATCAAATAACATTTTAATGAATAAAAGTGTTGATGTTTTTCTATCTTCGAAGAAGTGAGCTGAAGAGACGATGTTTGAATCTTTAACGGAGTCTTTATTAATTTTGATCAATAACATGCTCTTATTTTTCCACTAAGCCAATACACGCGGTGACCTAGAATGTGTACTACGTGCATTTGGGACTATTTGGATTACGAAAGAATGGTCTGAATTTGAACAATAGCGACATCTTAGATACTAGGACACAGCAAATGACATAAGATGAAAATTTCAATCAAAATCATTCAAAAAAGAATATCTGTCGTCATCTAAACATACACATGGCAAAAACCATTTTTAAATGTACATAATATGCATACTACTGGACTTCATAGAAGAGCAATCCATCTCTCCCCTAAGCTACACTGCCTATGCACGCAATTAGTGGGACCTAGTTCCTTTTCTAGTAATACAATAAGAACTACGATATTTCAAGTTCTCAAGAATAAAACGTTGGTAGAAAGATGTGAAGTGTCCTTCAAACGATCGATTTACGTCAACACCGACTTAAAAATGAAACCCCGCTAACTAGGCCAATCTGTCGTGTGGCCGGCTGAGAACACAATCTCGACAAAGAAACCATACCCGAGAATATCTGAGTGCAGTGACCGCTTCTTCTTCTTCTTCTTTCCTCGAGGAAACAATCAAGCGAACTGCCTAAACTCGACCTCCTCCAAAAACTACTACGACGTCAATATAGTTATTTGCAGGCGAGGATCCAAAAGATGTCAATGAACGGGTCTACGTCAATAATTTGCATGTGGTTGAAGTTTTACTCGTTGTAGTGATTGTTGGTGGTGTCATCTTTCCTTTAGTGACGACCGCAGTTTTTGTTTTCTTGGGCTTAATAACATTGCTTGCTCTCTCTCTCTCTCTCTCTCTCTCTCCCTCTCTCTCTCCCTCTCTTTCGCTCTCTCTGTCTCTCCCTCTCTCTCTGTCTCTCCCTCTCTCTCTCTCTCTCTCACACACACACTCTCTCTCTCTCTTTGAGGGGGTGGGGATGTTCTTTCTTTGTCATTAGCTTATGTTACGGTAATAAGAACGGCCCGTGGTACATAAACAACACAATGTTCTATCGAGAGAGGTCGCAACTCCCCCGTCAATCGCGTAACCCTTGAAGACTACAACCTCCATGGAGTAGTGGTGGCATTTACTTCGTACTTACGTTATCCTCGGTGCTGTTCTTTTTTTTTGGCATAATATATCTGTCGACTGAATAAACAATCTAGACTAGACACAAAAACTGACCCTTGAAACTAACTGCAAGGTTGCAACATTCATATGACTAACATCTTTGTTTAGTACATAGATCGAATTATAAAAAAGCGCACAAATTATTTTAAGGCAATGCAAAACACAAGTACCTGCTCTTGAATGTAAGAGAAACTTCGCGTTCTTTGTCAACTCATTTTAATTAGAGAGGTCATTATCTTTACCATAGTGGACCTTTCTCAGAGGCGTCGCTTGGCCACAACAAATTATAGAAATGTTTAGAATACTAAAACATTGCCGAAACTGACGCAGGCATCCATCCATTCTTAATGGCTTTGAGAAACATACGCAGCGTTTGAAGAAACCGACTCGGAAAAAAATATCAAGAACTGAAATATGAACAGGGTATTTTTCGAAACAGCATTGCTCACGAATAGACCTAATTCTAGCCAACTCAATCTTACGTTTGACCAAAAATCCGTTCCGATGGGTTCACCCGGAGACCGTCACACACATAGTCTCTTATTTTCACTGTGGAACGAACGTAAGCAACATGGGGGACTCCACGTATCAGCAAAGTCACCAGACATACAGCAGTCAATACCCACACTATCCAATATATACGGTATAATGACTAGTTTATTAGACTGCAATTTGACTACCTCTGCATTCCTCGAAATCACGCCCATACATAAAGATAGAAAGTCAGGTACAACTGAAAATGCACACTTTTACACGACACACGCAAAAATCATAATCCTCTCAGAAATATAATCCAGAGACAACAACGGAAACATTCTGCATTCATCTCCACCCAGTGAGTTGTATCGGAGAAATGACCCAGTAAATTCTGCTCCGAATTGCCTCGACAGTAGGACAGTCCACAACTCTGCACGGCTGAAAAGGAGTCGATGCTTTCGAAAATCATGTACGATTTTGCTTCATCCACATTTAAAAGCAATCGACTAAACTGCTTGTCCTCTAAATCACGATTATGTACAGGCGCAGCACGGAAACTGACTATACCAGCCCCAAAAGAGGATTAGCGAGGCTTAAAACTCAATTTATGTACGGCATCTTATTGAAAGTTGTTTTTTTCTTCTTCCTTTTGAAGCTGCCGAGGCCACATACTATATCAAAGTGATCAAGGGTAAGTCCGGGAGGAAGAAACACGACAGTCACTGAACACAGTCCAGAAACCCTGGTTGGCATCTGAGTGTGAGCACTGTCGATTAACGACATGTGCAACTTGGAAACACACGCACGTACGCGAGCGGGAGTGCAGGTTTTACACGCACACGCACGCACGCACACACGCACGCACGCACACACACATACATACACACACACGCACGAACACACACACAAACATACACACACACGCACGCACGCACATACAGACAAACATACACACACACATGCATGCACACACACACACACACACACACACACACATGGATACGCACACGCAGACAGCCAAATACCTAGACAAAGACAGACACGCATACAAGCAAAAAAACAACCAAAACACACACACACACACGCGCACGCACACACATATACACATACACAGAGGCATGCATATTATATACAAATACTCACATTACCACATGAAACGACACCGACCCAAGCATCGCCAACCGGCCGACCCATTTGCACAGGGCAATGAAACTCAAATTATAGATCTTTCTCTTAAAACCCTCGTTTCCCAAGTTTGAAAACTGGAATCCATCAGCCACATCGGCGTCTTCGCTGAAACGATCATTTCACGTCGAAACAATCAATTAATCATCGCACCGACTTACAATTCTCCATCCATCACATTGTATTAAAGAGCAAAAGCAAACAAAATCCAATACAAATTGCTGCCTCATAATTGCAAAGTTCTATCTGACATTCTTGACCGTTTAATATAACTAAATCCATGAGGTCTGAAACAAAATGATCTAGATCTATCTGCTGTGTCAAAATCGCAAGATTATTCGGAGTCGTTATCAAATAGTTGCATTTGTAAAAGCTTGGCACGTAGTGAAGCTCAAACTATTTTACGTCAAATGTCTCATTTTTCAAAACAAGGCACTGAGCACATAAAACTGTTAATCTAGAGCGAATTATCAAGCAACAAATCTCCACTTTTCACCTCCACTCTGCTGCTCACCATCGTTCATATCCACTCCTGGACGTCTTCAGACCTCCATAATATTATGGAGTACCCTTCTTTCGTTACATCATCTGTAGGTATATTTACGCCCCCACCGACACAATTTGTACCATTAGAAAACAGGCTTCGTCAGAGCCAATCCGTGCTGGGAGAGAAGCAACATAGCAAAGAAAAGACCAAGATATTCGATCAAACTTCTTCCCACATGCAAATCAAACTCGAGTCAACTGCATGCGTCGACAAGGCGCCTAACCGCTATAATACAGTCAGTGTTTGCAATTTCTTTTGACAGACACATCACTTTCAGCACCTCGCTACATTTGGCGAGTACACTATCAATTTGCATGTTGGGCCGCTGGTATCATATAAAAGTGCAGCGATGTTGATGTGAAATTCTATTTTCGGCGACAACAACATTTGTCATACTTTTAGAATATTTTTTTAAAGGGAAAATTACAGCGCGGCACAGGTCGATGAGTGCATTTGCTTTAGTGTTATGAATCAAACGCCTAACACTGATAACAAAACACATCTCAGATATCTCTTAACACAGAAGAGATGATGGGAAGACAAGTCACCTTGATGAAGGACACAAAAAAGATGTAGACGCTTAAAACAAAGGCAGATCAAAGATTGAAGTATAAAAACATGCGTAAGA
The DNA here is from genome assembly GCF_000002075.1 of Aplysia californica. Lineage (NCBI taxonomy): Eukaryota > Metazoa > Mollusca > Gastropoda > Aplysiida > Aplysiidae > Aplysia > Aplysia californica. The sequence continues at coordinate 969,521 of NW_004797352.1, forward strand.
TAGTAAGAGAGATCAAAAGAGAGAAGTCGGACAGACAAACAGACAGACAGACACACACACACACACACACACACACGCACACACACACAAACAGAGGGGGGAATGGTGTAACAACCTTAGAATACACCATAGACCGGCATGATAGACCACAGTAATCACAGAAACAACTGAAATGATAGAGAAGTTGATACAGAAAGTGTTTAATGAAGGTAGGACAAAGAGAATCAACACAATTTTTGCACCCTAAAAAACTGTCGCCATCCTTCCCATAAAAATGAAACACAATTGTATGAAATGCGCGTCAATTCGCTTGACCTGGAAAATAAACAATAAACACACACGTTTACAAATCCATAAATATTTCACCACTGAATATCCAACATGCAGAGCTTTATCAAGAAAACACGACAGGAAACTACAGCAAAGACAGAAGACATTCTCACACAGGAAACGATAATTCATTCCAAAATATTACGGATATTGGGGTTTGATTCATCATTATCATGATAGCTTGGCAAACGCTGCTCATGTAAGCATTCGAGCCATGCCACTCATCCAATAATGCTTGAGGTTTACCATAATTATTCTCCAGGACGCATTAGCACGATTCTCTCTCTTGCTTATCTTTTTAAATCATAGACGAAAAAAAAGGGACAGAAAAAAATTAGTCATAAAAACGATACGTTTTCCCCCGGGTCAAAAGTTTCCCTTAAAAAAAAAGGCTTTTCAGACAAAGGTCCGATATCTAAAGATTGCATTTTCTGTATAGCATCGTTCAAACATGACTTTAAAAACCACCTCACTGCATCGGGTAGAAAAATCGATATCACGGAGATAAAGTTTGTAAAATCATTCTGGGCCTGGAATAATGAATACACCATGCATAAACAATGAAAGCATGTCAGTAACATGGCGGACTTTAGCTTCAGAACAGTATTTGTTGGCTGTACTTCAACTCAGATTCGATTCCATTCTTTCCTTGTCACCCGCATCTCAACAAAAACACTCGCGCGCGCGCGCACGCACACACACACACACACACACACACATACACACACACACACACATGCACACACACACACACACACACACACAGAAATACGAGCGCGCGCAAAATAACCCCCACACACACA
>NW_004797352.1:971085-973040 GCF_000002075.1 Aplysia californica
TCTCTCTCTCTCTCTCTCTCTCCTCCTCCTCCTCCTCTTGCATGCGCGCGAGCACGATGTTTCGTTATTTGACTGTCCGCCAGCGTTTCTGTTGTTTGTATGCCTCATCACGGATAACATTTATGCGTCCATCGAGATTCTGTGTAACGTAATCATGCTGATTTCTGTTACCCTCTTGTTATAGCTGGTTCTGAATCGCGCTAAACAACTCCCACAATGGTAAGAACAAAATGCGTTGAATAAATAATATGTGACATTTTTTTTAAAAACATGCCAGTCTGAAATTGAACTCACTCACTACTAAAAACGAAAAGTCTGATCAGAAACCAAGTGAAACGGGTGCAATGTTTCTGATACATAAAGCCCCCGCCATGTACGACTCAAAGACGTAGTTTATGATATAATTTTGGCAGCGATTTCCATCTTTCTTTTGACTATTGCGAAACAAATTCAATATTTTTAAAAACTTCAACGTATAATATCATAATTGGAGGACGCAAGTTTACTTTAAACATCCATAAAAAACACTTCTCCCACTCAACCAGTTCGTCCGCAATCGACATCATTAGCAAACAAACACAATTGTCTGACTCTCTCTGTATGCTACTGTTACATATAATAAACGTAATAAATCTACTGAAAGCCTCAAACAGGTCTTCACTAATGAAACTAATGAAAAAAGAAAGAGATCCCCAATAATATTCAGTAGCAACATCCAAGCTAAATGACAGTTAATAAGACGGCAAAAATAAAGCGGTAATTGGCGATGGATGATTATTGGTCGACATTGAAAACGAGTCTAAAGTGTCGTTAACGTAATGAGCAAAGCTGGAAAATCAAAGGGGTAAATAATTTTGAGTGAGTCACGCGCTTCAGGAGTAGTATTACTGTAGCTCATTATGGATTTCTGTCACAATCAAAAAGTCAAAATCGAAACTGAGCTGACGTTACTTCTTCATGTGAGACAAAATATCGATAATAATAACGACAGCAGCAGCAGCAACAATAACACCAGCAGCACCAATAACAGCAGCGTTAAATAGAAAACAAAAGACTAAATACTGATGTTATGATAAAGACAACAGCTATGATGATAATCATAACGACGATGATGATTGAAAACAATAAACGTAATTGAATAAAACAACTACACACCTTTTCGGAGAAGCATCATGATTATCCCCCCAAAACTGATCACACACAGCCTTTTTCGTAGCGAATATAAGTGCCCCCATGTCGGAACACAACGTTCCTATGTCAAAATCCTTTCTCTGCTTCACCGACAGTGAAGCACAGAACTGAGAAGATACACTAGAAGCTCCAAACTTCGGGGTCTGGACAACATTTATTCTCACACAACAGCTGTTGCCGGGATCGAATTCAGTGCACCCAGCCGGAACACAATAAGGATCATCCGTAAAAAAAAAAAAGTGAGGTATACATTCTTTACACACATGACTCTTCCGAAGCCCCCCCTCCTTTACATCTTCATACAGATTTTTTTTCATTTCCTACTGCTGTTTTTTTTCTTTCAATATAGAGGTAAGCAAATCCAATACTTGCACGCACGAGTACACCCGAGCACACACACACACACGCACACACACACACTCACACACACACACACATACACCCACATACGCACAGACACACACACACACACACACAAACATAAATACACACAAACACAATAGCACATCTTTTCACACCACACATACAAACATACTTACACCCCCCCCCCATTTAAATAACTATACTTTAGGGAAAAAAGGAAACATTGTACCAGTTGAAAGTTTTTACAGAACAAGACTGACTGGCCCTCTTTCACTTAGCGAAATAAATTACTACAAGTACATCCTGTAGACTGTACAGTGGCGAAAAGAAAGCTGCCGTTTTCCAATACGACCGCAAAGAACATTCTGTAGAAAATCCCTAAGAAAAGACTCCTCCTCCCC
>NW_004797352.1:973140-974872 GCF_000002075.1 Aplysia californica
CCCAAGGTCTTCTCCGTACGTTTTCGAGAACAGAAAAGGTCAAGGTTGTCACTTTTCGTTTCTGAAAGTAATCAACCTTCTATTTGGGATACATTCACGATGAGGGTGTTTCAATGTCTAACAACCTCCTCATCACAGTGAAACGTGAGAACCATCCTTCCTCGACATGCTCAGTAACCTTGAAATGTTACTTTAAAATTCATCGAGAAAAATAGAAGACGGCGTTCAAGCATCCTTTCCTCTTTCATTTGCAGTCTCAGCTTGATAAAGAAAGGAGTGGGAGTGTTTTGGTTAATAACTAATACATAGTGACCTATTCAAAGGGGACCGGTAATACACAGGCCCCGTGGTTCTTTCTACGCATAGCTACTGAAAAAGTTGAACGTTCACAAAGCAGTTGGACACTTGAAAGCCGGGATCTTTGAACAAAGAGTTGAAACATAAGGGATCAGGTGCGGTTCCTGACTAAAAGGGGTACAAAAAGGGCACACAAAGGCCTCTCCGGTGATGCCAAGTCCGCTCATTTGTTCCTTTTTTAAATCATTATCTCAAGGGTATTGCCAATCGGTCTTGTGTTGAATTCAGTTTGTGTCAAGTGTTTCAGGTTGAAATGATCTGACACAAGTTAAAAATGCGTCCTTCCAAGAATTAAATGAACGTGGCAAGAGGCGTTAGTTCGTCCGGTCCTATCAGAGATGGACGTTAAGTTTGCATGTCCCACGTTTTAAATAACCGTACCGTGCACCACAAAAGACTAAAGGAACTTAACGTGAGCAGATACAATGGCATTTACAGGTGTCTAAAACTCGTACATCTAGCCTAGTTTTTTTCGTTCACAAACTCCTCCCAATCAGTGTGCACGTCCACTCGGAGATGAAAGAATAAGTCTAAGAAGCCATCTGACACCATCTGTAGGACTCACGACAGTATATCTTCAGATGAAACCTTCTGTAACTTACTGTTGTACCTGTCCGTGTCTGTCTTTCTTTTTCCCCAGTACTAAACGACCATCAAAAACAAACAAACAAACAAACAAATACGCTTCCACCCACCTGTCCTGAATGAAAGACTGAGGTCTGCTGTTGGGCCGACTGTTGTAGAAGAGGATGTCCGAGTCCGTGTCGCTCCGGCCATGATGGTACGGCGCGCCGTCGTGGTCGTCATGGTGATGATGAAGGTGGTGGTGGTGGTGGTGGTTGTGGTGCGGGTTGTGGTGCGGGTGGTGGTGGGGGTTGTAGTACTCGTCGCCGTCCTCCTCCTCCTCCTCCTCGTCCTCCTGCTCGTAATCCTCCAACTCGTTCTGGTAACTGTGATCTCTTCGGAACCCGTGTGGCGGCGGCGGCTCCCCATCATCGACCCTCCTCCTCCTCTCATCGTACTCGTCCTCGTCGTCTACATCGTCCTCGTCGCAGTACGACTGCTCTAACGAGCGCTGGTCCAGAGACTGGTGGCCCAGAGATCTCTGATCGAAGGACTGGTCGAAACTGTCGTCGTATCGGATGGTCTCCCGGCTGTCGTCGTCCCGCAGTCTGTAAGGGTGGTCCGGGTGGCTGCGGTACTGGTGGGCCGAGGTGTTGTGCTGGTGCTGCACCGGGTAGTTGATGTCACTCGTGTAGTCGCTGTCCTCAGACATGCCCGCTGTGGACAGGCAAGGAGCTGGCTTGTTCATACATACATACATACATACATTCATACATACATACATATATACATACATACATACATACATACA
>NW_004797352.1:975600-977111 GCF_000002075.1 Aplysia californica
AGAGAGAGAGAGAGAGAGAGAGAGAGAGAGAGAGAGAGAGAGACAGAGAGACACAGAGAGAGAGAGAGAGTCTGAGAGAGAGGGAGAGAGAGAGAGAGACAGAACAAATGGAAGAAAAAAAGCAAAAGGCATAACTTGACATGCAAAATTTCTACAAAATTTTCATTGGGTGAAAGAAAGCATTATGAAAACACAAAGTTGGTTAGACTGCAACCACTTCTTTTTGTCTGGTATTACTAAGCCGTAGCATTCAATTCTTTAAAAAAAAAAAAAGGTATACTTCTGAAGAAAAGATCGGGCATTCCGCAAAGAGCACAGTGAGACGAACCTGGTGCTCCGGCCAGAAAGACACAAATACTTACACTGAGCGTATGAGGGCGGTCGTGTAGACTCCTGCACCACAAGCATCTATGAAATAAAGAGAGAAAAGAAGGTCACTTGTCACACAATATTACACCAAAAATTGAACAACGCAGTTTCTATCGTCCAAAATGTTAGGATCATTTCCACTTCAAGCTAAGACCATTTGCTCAGAATGAACTGAACAAAACTACTAGTGTATTATATAATTCTAACTTCACCGACTTTGCTCAGGCTAGCTGAAAACAACGGAGTCCCAGAACGGCGAGAAAACTAGACTGGACCAGTGAATCAGTGGGGGCGTAACTATGCCGTTGCAAAGGCCATTGCAAATCATTAATATCAATTTTTCATAAACCCTGGATGATGGCTGGTGGAGGGTAGTCGCACGACAGACAGAAACACTGGACGGACAGCCAGCTTAGGAAAGTCGTGTTTGGTACTGGTCGGTCAATATGTAGAAAGAACTATAAAGGCGCGCCGTCAACTTAAATGCTGTCATGCTGGGCTATGGTGCAAATGACCCAAGCTCAAGTCCCTAATGTCTCCTTCTATTTCTCGGGCTGCTTGGGGAAGTCATCAAGACTTTCTACCAAAAGGGTTCGGTTTTTATAAGAGTTGGAGGCCTCCAAAAAGGTCTACAACACACCCTTTTAAAATACCCTATCGACAGCGAACTACAAACATTATATTTCGGTATACAGACACAAGGGGCATAAAGACATGTATTCAACTGCAAAACATAAACAAAAAGAAATAAAAAGGGACTACGAACATTCAGAAACTAAAACAGATTATCTGTTAGGCGCTTAAACGTCGCATGTAGGAGACCCGAGTTTGATTCCCGTATGAGGTGAATTTGTATTAAGCATCTCGGTCTTTCTCTTGGGACGTTGTATACCTCTCAGACCAGGTGGCACTCTCAAAGGCAAGGTCACAGCTCGCCTCCTTAATGATCTAAGTTGTGTCGTAGGGGGTGGGGGGTGTAAAACACATACCGTACATATAAATTGTAGTGTCAAAGCATTTCGAGTTTTATGCTAATGTTTAACTTGTAATACTTTGTCCCGGGTCTGTTTGAGGGGGGGAGGGGACTAAATAACACGAAGCATGAACGAAAAACATTACTACATGAATAACACATGAAGACT
>NW_004797352.1:977211-979888 GCF_000002075.1 Aplysia californica
GACGGTAGTCACAAACTGGTGAGGGTACCAATTTTGACTGCTTGTTGACTAATAACTGTATTTCTCTTCAACTGTTCGTTGATTATTGTTGTTAGATATCTCATTCAACAGCACTTAAAAATTAACACCAGTCACATAAATATGAATTTATGAGTCCACCAGCTTTTGAAATTGGCACCCTCACAATTTCCAGTTGGGACAACTGCCGTTTTCCCCCCGGTGCTCTTCAAATATTTTTCACACTGCTCTGAAACAAATGTTCTTTGAACCATGGTTAAGCCGAGTGGGCACTTTCTTTGTGGAAAAGTGCTTAATAAGGGAAATGTATTATTATTAATATGGTCTATTATACAGCCGAGTAATAAACACAAAAAGTCAGTGTTAAAGATGAAAACCATAACTCTACAGGGAGACCAAAAATGGAGGCGGCAAACATTGGCTCTTCGGTTTCGATCATCATTAATATTTTATACTACAACAAAGCATTACATTGGTATGGGCGTGGGGACATTGCGGAAGGGAAATCAATAAGGGTGCCCAGAATGTTCACATACGAAAGTAATCCATCTCGACTTATGAAACAAGCATTTTCGTTCCTTTCTTCTTTTCTTACAACTAGAAACGGAGATAATTATCTGACTACAGTAATCATACACTGATAAAATGAAGCATTTAGAAACAAGTAATCCTGGGATGACAGAAAAGCTTTTACCCTTGATTTTACCCAAGTTCCGCACCCCCCGTTTGAATTCTGCTATATTATCTAGTAAAACAACATAGTACACCATGTTTTCATGATATCACACGGGTATCTTAGGAGAATTAAAAACAAAAGCACATATCTAGCTAAACCACGTGTGTAATAACCGTACCCGCTTAGCATAATATTTACAAATACATGGAGTCACACATCCATACACATACAGACGTGTGCACACACACTCTCTTTCTCTCTCTCTCTCTCTCTCTCTCTCTCTCTCTCTCACACACACACACACACACACACACACACACACACACACACACACCACACCACACACACACACACACACATCCATCAATCCATCCCCCCCCGGACACACACACACACACAAAGTTAGAGAATACAACTACTACAATCACGAGGCCCACCCCTGGAAGCCCTTCCTGTAACAAAACTATTTAACTTTAAGCCCACAAATACACACACACTGCGCGGAAACTGCACGCACGTGCGTGAGATCTCTAGAGACGGCCTCTCACAGTTAGCGCAGACTTGTTGACCCCGACCCAGAGAAGGATATCATGTGGTCCTGAGCACGGGTCGAAGACAAAAAATACCCCAACCAAAACAAACGACAACCAAAAACAAAAGACAGCCAAAACAAAAGCCCACCAATTCGCACTCCAGAAACAGAATCCCCAAACAAGCACAAAAAATAACATAAAAACGAAAAACAAAACTAAAAAAAAAAGATAGAAAGAAAATACGAAGGTCAACACTGAGGGGCAGAGCCATATGGTCATTACAACAATAGAAAAAGAGATATCGGGGTCAATAACGAAGCACAACACACGTTAATGTAACGCGAGGCATTATGAAACAGCGGGGGAAAACCCCAAACTCCCGGCCCCATCTCCATACCTTCAGCCAAAATTTAAGGTTTCTGTCTACCACGTCTTCATTTTACTGTTCTCCAAGTGTATGGTTTTAGGCTAATCTTCATTTGACCCACTTCTACAGTATTCAATTCTCTCTCTCTCTCTCTCTCTCTCTCTCTCTCTCTCTCTCTCTCTCTCTCTCTCTCTCTCTCTCTCTCAAGTCAAAGTAAACAAATTAAATCATACCGTGGCACACAAGCTAGTAAAGGGAGGCGCAGTTCGTCTCTCGCAGCGTTCGATACAACATTTCACTTGATATGTTCTCGTGAAAACGACTTTAGTTTAAAAAACGAGTATCTCCTTAGACCCGCAGCAAGACACACCCCCTCCCCCAAACCACCTTTCAATTTTTTTTTAAAGATACAGATAAACATGTAGATAACTAAGTATCTACCCCGAAGTCAAAACACAAAGACCAGCCTGACTATTGAATGAGTGCTCTATCAGGTTTCTTCTTCGCATCGCTCCAAGGACGAGTATCTCACGTGCACAGGGACGCTCGTGCTTGTGGGTCGTATGACGGTGACGTTGGGCAAATTACGGTGGTCTCCGGGGAATCGAGATTACAACGTTGTTTACGTTCGCATCCAAACAGGATTGTTAAATGTCAGCGTGGCGCGATGCAGACAACGTGAGCTCAAGAATGAATTATGCTGTCGTTAAAAAAGAGCAATTACTGACAGAGATCGTGCATAATTTATCTAATAATAATGTGCCTTCGTCTTTGTCTCGTACCATCTATATCGAGACATTCATCTTTTAAAAAACGCAAATAATATACGGTGAGAGAGAAGCGTCATGGCTGGAAGGAAGCCTACTTTCAGTGTTGACTTTGACACATAACGATACTGTACACTCATGATGTTGTGGACTTTCTACTGCTTTATCAAGTAGTTTTTTCTTTGCATGATAATCTTTTGCCTTTGTTGTGAAAAATACAATATATATTTCTGCTGCCTGACATATGTGTGTGTGTGTGTGTGTGTGTGTGTGGGTGGGTGGAAGGTGGGTGTGTGTGTGTGAGTGTGTGTGTGTG
>NW_004797352.1:980027-981196 GCF_000002075.1 Aplysia californica
GTGAGTGTGTGTGTGCATATGCGCAGGTGTGTGAGTATGTATGTGAGGCAGAGATATATGTAGAGAATGAGATATATTTACATGTAGATAAAGAGACTGACAGAGAGAAATAGAAAGAGAAAGGAGGTGTGGGGAGGGGGGAGGGGGAGAGGGAACATAATTATAGGTGGGCCTGTGAGTGCGTGTCTGTGCGTGTGCGTGTGTGTTGGAGTGCGCATGTGTGAGGTTGTGGTTGCTTCTAACAAACACATCATGGTCAAGCTACATTAGACGCACACAGCTTTTTTAAAAATATTACGTTGTTTTTTGTCTTTTTCCTACTGTTAAACCCATGAGAGTCGGAATGGGTTGAAAGACTTATGCCAAGCAACGGTCACGGCATGGCCCTGAATAAATCAAGTTGGAAGCAGATAATGGTTAATTTTGAAAGCGCTGTTGAGCACACGGAAAGTCCCATTTCCTCGCATTCAGGAGTCATCAATCTTTACTAGGAGCCTGGCTCGAAGCCAATGGCTTGATTGATTGTACACCTTTTACGCCTCAATTACTATAACGCCACGGCTGCTTCCACCCTGTCTGCCAGTGCCACTCTGTCTGTCAGTGCCACCCTGGCTGCATTAGGCATTGCATGCATTCCCTGAGAGAGACGGAGATAGATACTTGTGGGTGGTGGGCAAAATCCTGATAACATATCGGATAACCGGATAATTCTCTGTGAAACATTATCCGAATGTAGACTCTTAAACACTCTTTCCTCACCCGTTCGTCGAGTAGGTGCACCCATTTGTTGAAGAGGTTCTAACCTTTTTGTCGAAGCGGTTCACAACACATTTAATTGCCGAAGAGGTCAACTAACATATTATCCGGGTTTTGCTAAAGCGACTCATTGGCCAGCCCTAGGAGATACTCGACAAAACCGACTTTCCCACCTTAGAATGGAACTCAGGTTTTTTTCACGGGCAGCGGCAAAAAGCATAAAGGTTCCACCGCAGACGCTGATTCCGGAGCTAGTGTCCACAGACACACGGTGTTGGGGTTTTCCCATGACCAGCTCTGACCTTCTACAGCTTTTAATTAACACTGTCGTGCACCAACACACGTGAGCAACAACAATACGTGTACAACCGAAGACCCAAAATAGCAAACACACACACACACACACACACACA
>NW_004797352.1:984605-985819 GCF_000002075.1 Aplysia californica
GAGAGAGAGAGAGGGGGAAAGAGAGAGAGAGAGAGAGAAAGAGAGAGAGAGAGAGAGAGAGAAGAAGGATAGAGAAGGAGAGAGAGACAGGGTAGCTTGAGGGACGCCGGAGCCCTTCACAGGCTGGGCAAGCCTCACCGGCAGGGAGGGAGGCAGGGAGGGAGGCAGGGAAGGAAGGCGGTGTTGTTCACCTCCGCGTGCCTGCTAGTATTGATCCTCAGTCTCTACGTTAGGAGTGCTCACTGAGTTAGCGTAATGACAGCAGCGCCAGGAACAAAAACCGTAGCCGGAGAAAAGAGGCCAGTGCAACGACTGGGGCAGATATGCAAACACACTACGAGACTAAAACAATATATAATGTGGACGAAAGACCCACAAAACGATGACAAGACGAAGAGAAAGACAGGTGGAAATGTGGACAGAGACGCAATCTTGGAAACGGATTGAGAAAAGTAACGGAAGGTTGGGCAAAAGCTTAGATTTCATTTTCTTCTCCAGATAAACATGCTCATACATACAGGTGCATAGACATACGAAACACACGTGAACATACGCAAACACACACACGCATACTCACAACAAAGATCATTTGTCTCATATACATAAACTGTAGCGAGGGGAATACAGAGGTAATGGACAAGAGAGCGAGAGAGATAGAGAGCGAGAGAGATAGAGAGAGAGAGAGAGAGAGAGAGAGAGAGAGAGAGAGAGAGAGAGAGAGAGAGAATTTCCTATTTTCATCTCGATGACAAAAACTACCGACATTCGGACGCGGAAGGATTTGAACGTTTGATGAGTTGCAGAACAAAAACTACAGTGGTAGTAAATAAAGGGGGCGGGCTATTAGAGACCTGTTTAAAAAGTACGATGACAAAAAAGGACTGGAAAGGTTCAGGAATATAATATGTTCCATTCCATTGTTGTTGGGTGTGCGGTTTTTTTCTTGTTTGCCCCGTTGTTTTGTTTTGTTTTGATTGTGTGCGGTTTTTGTTCTTTGCTCTTTTCTGGCACGATCGAGTTCACGCGTCATTTGAAACAAACAGGTCATTACAAATGAACTTTTCGTCCTTTTAAGAAATCAGTGCTCCATATAGCAGTTACTGCCAGAGAGAGATAGAGTACATCATAAAACAGAAGTAGGGGAGTACATGCAGCACATCACATCAGCAGGGGAGCTAGCTGCGCAACTCCCTCACCCCATCCCCCCCCCCTCC
>NW_004797352.1:988423-990085 GCF_000002075.1 Aplysia californica
GGGGGGGGGGATCATCAGAACAATCCACAGATCATTTCGACAGACAATCTTCAGATCCTTTTCGATTTCATTGGAGACCTCTTTTCCCAAGCAGCAGCGTCTGTGGAGTAGTGGTAAACACACAGACACACACACATTAATATAGAGACAGAAGAGCACAACTGGTCACTCCATAGACACAGTTGTCACTAAAGCTGCCCACATTACTTTCCCAATGCCCCAACCACCACCCCCGCTTCCGTTGCAACTGTCAGTAGAAGCTAGCTGCTGGGACCATAATACCAGCAGTGCAAAAAAGGCGTGCCGATAAGTAAGGCACCCACGCCCAACATGCACCATCATCTATCCCAGGCCATGCAACATGCCCGCCCCCTCCCCCCAAACGTGTAACACATCCCCTACCTCCGGCCAAATGGAACTAAAAAACGGCACTCTCATTCTCAGCCAGAGGACTCTGCGCTTGCCTCTCACTTTGGCGGAATGGTACCTCTCACCCACTCCATCCCCCGTTCCCCACCCTATCTTAGCCCAGTAAGGACTAAGGACACCACCACCCCCTTTTATCCTGAAAAAGCAAGTACAGAAGAAAAAAATTGGCACAAAAGGTCAAATGACACTCCTAACTCGTCACCATCCCCTTACTCCTTTTTCCCTCCTCCCCTCACCTCACAACTATCTTGCACTGGCCCAAATGATACCAGAAAGCTCAACCATACGTCACAGTAGAGACAGGCTAATGGCCGCCAAAATCGAGCCTTCTGGAACACAGGAAGTATTGTATAGGCCACACGCAACTAAAAATGTGACGTTGAAACAACTAAAATCTGCGATATATCTCAGGGTCCTATTATGTACCATTGTCATCAAAGGAGCCCACCAAGTAGCTGGAATTTAGTACAGACAATCGATGAAGGGGTGAGCTCATCCGAAACTCGTCTGAGATAGTGCAACTTTAACTGACAAGTTTTGAGCAAAGCGGGATCCCCCCACCCCCACCCCTTGCCTGTCCCAAAACAAAAAACGAGTCTCTTGAAATGCATAGTAATCGAATCCTACATCCCCAAGCTCGTATTCTACTGAAACGATTTTATTAAGAGAGTCTAAAACCATTATATTATTATTCGCAACCTGTAACATGAGCCCGTATTCTACAGAAATTACTATAAACGAGAACCTAAAGCCATATTATCATTATTCACAGCATAGCACGACGTATCTCTCGTCAGGTAAAAGTTATGGGGATCATGACTGCCCAACGCATTAGCGGCCACAAAAATCATAATAAAAATATGTACTCAGTTGCATGCCACCTAACGCTGGCACCCGAGAGGATGACATACCCCCGCATGAGTGGTCAGCATGAGGGGTAATTCCGCTATCCCTGGCCAGTAGCGGCGGGGTCAAACCACGGTCAAATCCCCGGACTAGGCTCTCACAGGCCCAAATTACGGGAGGCTTGGGTGGAGGATTTTGGCGATTGATTGGGCCTGGTCACGGAAAGGTGTGCCCTTGTATAAAGGGATGAGGCACGTGGGAAATTGAGGGAGGGGAGAGCACAACTGGACATGGGACAGTGGCAAGGTGGAGAAAGTGTGAGAGAGAAAGGGGGGAGATGGGAGAGGGAGATGAGGGAGAGACGAGAGAGTAACACAGAGAGAGAGA
>NW_004797352.1:991200-993254 GCF_000002075.1 Aplysia californica
ATAGGTGAGAGAGAGAGAGAGAGAGAGAGAGAGAGAGAGAGAGAGAGAGAGAGAGAGAGAGAGAGAGAGAGGAAACAAAAGGGGGAAAGGGGAGCCAAGGTAACACTCGGAGAAAGGGAGGCAAGCTATCATTAGATTATTTCTTTTTCCACGTCACATTATAAAATACAGAGCATTATCTCACTCAGTTCTCTACGCTTATCTCGAAACTGACTCTTACTCACATTCTGTTTAACATTAGAGAAGCAGCAAAAAAAAAGGTCAATTACAAAGAAGTAGAAACCTCGATAAATCATCCATTAAGGCCCACGAATAACAAAGTTTCATCAACGGCCAGTTGCATAAAACTTTGTGAAATATGAATAAGTTTCCCGATGTTTAGACAAAGAATTCCGTCCGGTAACCACACTGCACCTAGCAACCTTCCTTTGTCGAAACCTGTTTTATTTTTCGTTTTTCGCCCTGCTACGGAAACCCGTCTAGTCTAAAGCAAACGTGCACTTTTGCTTTAATCGATCAAGCAATTAGTTTTAATTACAGCAATATCTAGGATCAGGCATGGTGATAGGGTATGAGGCAGGCACGCCTACATGTCATTGAATAGATCACTTTGGAAGATACAATTCTGCTCCTCACAATAACACTTCTCTAAAGTTTGGCCTACCCTAATAACGTATATAATCACCCAAAAATGAAACATAATAGTTTTAATACGCAGTCGACTTTGAACCGTGCCACGCAGATTTTAAAAAATTAAATAGCTCCAAAAAGTGCAAACGAGAAACAAGGTGCAAGATGATCGCCGGAGATGGCGAATCAAGATCGGGCAAGCAAACACGACGATAATTGAAATTGCGGGCGATGAGTGTGCACTGATATCAGATTGTAGCCACCCGTTACTGCAAACAGCACTTACAACTAACTAGCAGATGTCGCCCCGTGAGTGCAAGCAGTGACTAGTAAAATCCACACACCACTGTATAGGATGAAACAGTAGAACAAAGCAGCTGGTGCCTCCATATCCCTGTTTTATTTCTTTTCCTAGTACTCGACCACCATAATAGTCTTTTGGACGGTAAGAATATCGGACAGATGAAGAAGCGAATTAATTAACTATAGAGAGAACAAGGCAATAATGGCCAATAGATAAAACAAGAAACCTACAATCCCATCATCCAAGGTCATCATTATGGCACATACAACAAAGAAGGCTGCAAGTTAATTCTACTACTTCTTTCTGTACATCTAAGTTCGTTTAGTCCTAGATCAAACAACCCAAAGAAACACGCTTGAAGAAAGAATTATTTATTAAGAGTTTCTGTGCAGAGAGTAACCTTGCACGAATTAAGAGCGGGATTCTGCGATGGTTACGTGCAAATGAACTTAGAGAGAACGGAGTAGATCTAACAGTCTAGGCCCCCTCCCCACACTAAAAAAAAAAAGCCCACACATCCACTTAAGTGGCACCCAGCAGAAAAAGGGAAAAGATATTTCAAAGTCAGCTAGGTGTCTAACGAAGTGGACTGAATTAGGCTCGGCTAGGAAGAGCAGAATATAAAGCTTTCATTAACTCACTTTCTCTATCCTGGACTTCAACCTTCGAATATGTAAACACGGCAAGTGTGAAGGATACAATCATTAATACCCAATACACTATGCCTATCGAATCCTCTCGAATTGAGTTGGGCCACCCAGATTTTCACCCTCACAGAGGAAAAAGCTACCACGATTCGACTCGTGACCTTGAAAAACAAACGTGTTTGATTTAGAAGATAATCGAATTTTGTCAAACTCGGTCGCATAGTACCAAAAAGATAGCGTTTACAATAGAGAAACTTATGGCTGGCAGCTACTCAGTCAAATAAGTTCAACTGGTAGTATGCACTCGATATAAGAACTATATTTAAAAAGTAAGTTAGCGATTCACAGTCATTTCCAAATCCCAAGGAAATTGTAGCAATAATATCTTTGGGAGAACACAATTTTATGTATAGGGAAAACAATAGCGACAATCGTGTGTACATGTACACACGAGTTGGATGAGAGAGAGAGAG
>NW_004797352.1:993974-1003039 GCF_000002075.1 Aplysia californica
AGAGAGAGGGGGGGAGTAGAAAACGAGATAGACAGAAATATGGGGGTGAGATAAAGGAAGAGGGTACTCCCTTCCTTCACAAGAAGGAAGCCAAACATGAGGGCCCTTTTTTCAGCGTCAGAGAAATAACAATGAAATTGCACAAATCTTTCAATAGACAAGCCTTTATGAAAAAAATAGGCTTTCAAAGTAATAAACCTCACTTCAAAATCAGGCGCTGAAGTGTCGTTTTGCATTTGTTTTTTGTTTTTTTTTTCTTTTTTTTATTTCTGCTCAAAAACGGTGCGTATTAGGATGAAATGATCTTCTTTCATAAAAGCAGACAGCGTCAAACGTGTTTCAAACGTCACAACAGCGACTTATTTATCCTCTCAAAAAATATATAAGCGCTGCATTGGAAACGTTGCAGTATGGCGAACGCGCAGTATGGAGCGGGCAGCAACGCATCAAAGCGAAGTGTGCAGAATATTGGCAGATTTTAATTAGTGCCGACAGGATGGCACTGACAAATGGGCGAGAAATGTAAATGTCAAGGGCACACGCTTCGCGATGGCAGATTTATTGAGCGAACAAACAGGCTACGAAAAGATAATTGGTTAACTTACGGCAAGAGGTTCTCGGGAGAGTATACATGAAAGGCATTAAATACACAGGTGACAGATTCCTATTCGTTCTTAGCTTGCATTAGGCTTAAAATTAGGTTTATTTATTCAATCTATAATAACTGACAGAATATTCCGCAAAGCGTTCTCTGCCTTAACAGACCAAAAAAATAATAGTGAGAAATAATGGAAACAAATGAGGAGTCCTGCATGGAAAATAAAAAGCAAACAGAAAACATTATGACCCTCAAAAGGAAATCTTTCATCCACTCACCAGCACAGACTTTCGCGACGTGGGAACTCCTTGTTACTTCTCACAAGCGCACATTTAGTTTGACAGTTTTAAGCATTTCTTTTGATGCGTATAGCACCGGTTAATGATATTATATGAGTCTTTTTTTTTTTAAATGTCACATTTTAGATTCTCAATTTTTCGAAAAATTAATTTTTATGAAAAGTTTCGAAATAATATTGATGAAATGAATCAGCCATCTATAGACATAAATGTGAAATTTCTTAGCTTAATTCCCTCAAATTAGAGCGTCACGGCAACTTTTGGACTAGAGTCCTAGTAAAAAGTTCTCCCCTCTTACCAACAGAAATCATAGAGCTGTGTTACTGGAATAGGTTTTGGTGGGGTTAAAGCACTATATGTTGGTGAAACTAGGTCTATTCATCAGGAAAATAATTTTAAAAAAAGCACTTCGGTTTAACAATCCACGCAAAATTATTTCGGATTTAAGTGCCAAATTTAAAAATCAGTGAAAATTTTAGAGTTTCAGTTGGTGATTCTCACTCTAAGATCAAACACATTATGATCATATGAATTTCTATTCCTTTTAGCAGTAAATTGCAGCTAATCCCACACTTACTTTTTAAAAACAAAGTTCAAGATTTTTTTAATGAACGTAAAGAGGGGTGGTAACAGGAGGGAAACGTGGGTAACAGGAGAGAAAGTGGGTAACAGGAGGGAACATAAAAGACTGTTATCAGGTTTTAACAACAAAACTCATCAAGAATGAAACACTTATATTAGTGATATCATCTAAAGGAATAACCGAAGAATGGATGGGAATGTTGAAAGCATGTAATATTCTGTCGAGACGTTATTTACTGGGTGCAGTTACCAGTGTAAATGAACGAAGGCATCAAACAATAAGTGGGCCTCGAAACGAAATATATCGAGAGCATGTTTTGGACGCGTAATGAGAATAGGGCCACAACTGCCAGCCTCAAAGGTCTACAAGATGCGATTCGATGGCTTGGGAGCAAAAGGAAGGCTAATAAAAAGATGGATCGATGGAGTCAAAGACATCCTTCAAAGGCACACTATGCCGATCCGAAGAGAAACACACCTGGCCCATGTCCGAGAACTGAACCTCTCCTCGACATCACGCAGTATAAGAGATCATATAAAATAAGAGTAAAGTGAAGTGTAGACAGCTGATTTTGCAAAGCCCCAAAGTGTGTGCTTTGTATTTCATCTTCCATTTTACTCAAATAATTTTGAGCGACGTTAGCATATTGTACTCTTGCTTCCTTGGCTTGAAGGTTGCTCCATGTCTTTCCTTAAACTGATGGTCCATATTCGAATCGCATAACTTTTACTGTCGAAACGTTTTCTGGAATAAAGCCCACAATAGCATCAGCCTCCCAGTTTCTGCTCTCTTCTTAGTGATTCTTATTTTCTTCTGTTCACCGTTCGGGATTTCTATTTTCTTTCAAAACTACCCATTTCTGCCACGTTGCAGTGAGTCTCATGTCTTCAGAGTAGAACTATGCTAGGCTTGGATCCTTTTACGTTGCTTCACCCTCTCTCTTGCATCATTAGATGTAGGGGGAGGGGGGGTGCAATTTCCAATCAAGGGCAGTGTAGGTGGCTTCTGTTGTTGAAATGTTATTCTTTCGGGGGACCTCTATCCTCTATAACGCTATCCAGCCAAGTTTTGCGTGGTCTGCACCTGCCCTTGTATCCGGACATATTAGAGTTGTAAGCTTTCACGTGAAGCTGGGTGATTTGGTGTCGCTCTCATCAGATGACCAAACCACTTCATTCTTTAATGATCTTGTTCCATAACCGGTTTATTCCCTACCAAATTTCGTTTATCCGTCTTTTGTCTTCCTGTTTTATATCGTAAGTCAGTGTTGGGAGGAATATGTTGTGAATAAGTCGTTGTCTTTTTACTTCCATTGGTAGGTGTTTATGGGTGAGTAGTACTGACTATTTATAGGTTTCTGCATTTGCTTTTGGGTCCTGATTTCAATTTTCCTTTGTCCAATCTTCCGTCATATGTAAGCATGCTCCCAAGCTATTTAAATTCCTCAACTTGTTTAAGTTGTGTCCCGTCGATGGTGATGTTCAGTAGTGGGACTGGGTTTCTAAGACCACACGATATGAGCATGCATGTTTGGGCCAAACTTGAGCAGGAACAACCTACAGATGAACACGATGCATAAACAATGCGTCAGTTATCAACTCTGAGTTATCACAAATCTTGCACGCACAAGCGTTTTGATCTGATTATTAAATAGCTTCCGTTGCCAAAAGCTTGTTAAACAAATGTTTGAACTGCTCTGGTACTGTCTGTACAGATGTTCTACGATGTCATTCAACAAACGTTTTGGGGTTTTTAAAAATCTCTTTCAAGGTAACAATATTTTTAAACCGTTCAAAATTCTCGAGTTGTCTGGCCAAAGGAAAAAACCGCTAAATGTGCCCTTTATCCATCTGCAGAGTTGAAAGCACTTTTTTCTTCAGTTTTCTTTTGTTTTTTATATTGAGAGTTCTACAAAATTAAAAATTGCTTTGGATTTTGTACTTTCTTAATATTTCTCCAGAAGCCAACATTCGAATACTTTTGTTTTCTTTTATCAGTCTTTCAATTCATCCAGGAGAGCAAAAGGAAATTTCAGTATTCTTTTCACTGCCTTCTTGCTCTCAGAAAAGGTTTTCATTTTCAACTTTAATTTTCTTTTTCTCTGCACTGTTTTCATTGCAAACCTACACATTAGTCTAGAAAAAAAAGAACACACTTGAGGATGGGGCATCTGCTGTTTTGTCATCGGCACAGTTTGATTTCCTCTTCAGATTTGTGTCTTTCTTCTTTTTTCTCCATTCCACACATTCTGCCAAATGGTCTCTTGGAATCACACAAACGACAGGTTTCCTTTCCCTTTGTTCTTTGTCTTTGATGCAGTTCTGCTTTTCATACTGCATGTCGTGCAGCGTCATTACTGGGTTCTTGTTTCGCCTCTCTCTGTCTCTCCTTTATTACTTTTTTCAGCAGGAGTCAGCTTTGACTCTGGTGAAAAAAAGCAAATATTAATTTTTTAAAGTCCTGTTTGAGAAATCAACTATATATAGGGCCAGCACTTTATACAATCAATCTAGATCTAGCATAAGTGGCATTGTGCTGAAGTCAACTATGCTAAGCTGATTTCGTGTGTGACAAATTTTTACAAAAGTAGGTTGCATTATTATTGTCATCGATGTAGGTTTTGTCTTTCATTTTACTCTTTTGTTCCCTCGCTATTGCTCTCAATTTCATCCTGTTACCTAAATTACAGAATCACAATACAGGAGTTTGTTGAAAAAGTACACACACATCTTTCATATAATAACTATTCTGTTTTGTTTGTGCATAAATGACCGAACTTTGGTCAGTTTAGCTGTCCCCATGGTTTTATGTACCCCGTATAATTTAGCAAAATTTGATCATTTTTTGCATAATTTCTGATTATTTTCCTTATATCATTGTTTGTTAAAATTAACAGAATCCCATAATTTCACATTTTTGGGCTCATTTTGCATAATTTCATTATTTTTTTTGCATAAAACGACGGGGACAGGTTAAGCTGCCCCTCCTACTTGCTATCTTGTATTCTCTCCTGTTACTCTCAATTCCGTCCTGTTACTCAAGGATAACAATTACAATTCAGGTGTTCTGTTGAAAAACACAAACATGCCTTTAGTTTTAACCTCTTTCATTTACTCTATTAAGCATGGACTACCTAACATTCTAACCCAAACTGTGGTCAGTTAAGATATTGAGCACCTTCCTTTCTCTCCTGTTACTTTTTATTCTCTCCTGTTACCAAAACCCGGGTAACAGGAGGGAAAGTATCAGGAGAAAAATTCTGCACATCATTACCCTGATGACCACTCACTGGGTAGAGCTCATGTTATGGATTGTCTTACCATTAAATGTAACCTTGGCAGACTGCCTAACCAAAGGAGAGTGTATCGGATTTCTGTAAAATAAGTCGTTATAGACCCCGGTAACAGGAGGGACATTTATGCTCAAATACTCACCATGTTGGGTTGAACTTGACTCTGTATCTTTCAACCGCGCATTGCATAAGCTCCTCTGTCTCATGTTATATAAAGGAATATGAAGGGAGTCTTCACTCGCAAAATCTCAAAGAAATACATTTATATCTAGGGGCCATTCGTCTGTTTGAAATGCTGGGTAACAGGAGAGAACTTTGAAATGAGTTAAGCAAAATATGGAGATAAAGAGTTAATAAACAAATATAAGACAAGGACGGGCACCAAGATTTGTTTTGCTCCGGTAATGCTGTCCAATACTCTGTATAACTGTGAAATATTTAATCCCTGGTGCCATGGTTTTTATCACTAAGCATGTTTTAAAAAACATATACGTGTTGCGGAACTTGCCATTTTTTGCGGAACTTGCCATTTTTTTCCTACTGAGCAAGATTTACAATAGAGCTGTAAAATTTCTTTGACTTGGGCAGTTTTGAAAACCTGATTTTAAGGTCAAGGAACGTTTTTCCTTGTTCATGAACATAGTCAGAGGCAATTCTAAGCAATATTTAATATTGGTATCCAAGGAATTAGGTCTGGAATCAAAAATTTTAAAAATGAGACATTTAAAAAAAAAAAGACTCATATAGTAACGATTATGTTAGAGCTTTCTTACCTCTATATGATTCTACAGCAAAGTCTATAGCTTGGCAACTATTTTTCTTTTCAGTGCAGTCCATCTTACCATTTGCTCAGTCATCTAAACATGACATACTACAATAGGAGTATTCTAAAAAGGCGTGTGCATTGGCTTATTTTCACCTGTTCTCTAAAACGAACGACTTTCTACACCTCAGTTGTGTTTCTCGAAGACGACAGAAGACACTACCCGGCGGACAGCAATGGCAAAATGGAATGGATAGGACGGCTCACAGAGTCATCTTCCTCTTGTACCCCTGCTGGAGATCAGAGGGGTAATTACCTATAATATGTTCATCTCACCGTGCAGATGATTTTAACTTAGGCCTACCAGGTCGTATTTTCTACAAAGAGTGTAAAATCATCCCTTGCTTGACAGGAACCAACGTGCCGTTTGCGAAATTACTCTAAATGTGTAGTAACTAAAGTGGCTTCAGTTTAAGAGTTGCATGCAATTTTGATGTTTGCCCGGACGGCAGCTCGAAGGGCCTACTCTCTTTCATTTTTAAAACCACAAAGGGATCTTTGGTGTGCAAAATTTACACACCTGTACTCCAAAATTTTTAGTCCTTAGCCGAGAAGATTATGTGCTCGATTTTTTCTACTCTAGAATCAGGATGTGTGGAAGACGAGGGGAAAATATACCACGTTGGCGAGGACCGGACTCAGGACCTCCAGGTTGTCAGGCAAACAATATACATGTTGAGCTACTGAACCCCCGCCAAACTGAAGTATAAGCCTTTCATCTAAAGGCATAACAGAGTATACAAGAACTTTAAACGAATACGAAAAACGTATAAAACAAGGTAACATAATATTATGTTGTTTAAGTAAAACCATTTATATTCACGAACTAAAAACGAAAGGAACTGTGGAGCACTGATTTTGAATAACACGATTTTTCTTGTCGAACATTTTTTAAATGCCGAATTCATCCTGGAGCAATGCTCATTTTTGGCGACATACGACTGTTTTTGTAATTCTAGAAAAAGGTTTCAAACTGTCTTTTGTCTCAATGGTTCAGAGGACGCCGCATGCACTTGTAAGGCTTTGATTTCCATCTTTCATAAGACGTTGTTCGGCGATGTCTAGTTGTATTCCCGTTTGCATTGCACCTAAACTCCCTCTCTTTATCCCTTCTCTCTCCCTCCCTCTCTTTCGCTCTCCCTCTCCGTCCCAGTATCTGATCTCTCTCTCTCTTTCTCTCTCTCACTCTCTCTCTCTCTCTCTCGCTCTCTCTCTCTGTGTGTCTCTCTCTCGCTCTGTCTCTATTCTCTCTGTCTCTCTCTCCCCCTCTCTGTCTCTCTTTATCTCTCTCTCTTTCTCTCTCTCACACACACACACACACACACACACACACACACACACACACACACGTACACACACACACACACACACACACACACACACACACACGTACACACACAGACACACACACACACACACACACACACACACACACACACTCAATCACTCTACTTCACCTTTCTGAACAAAGCTCAGTTTAGAAACAATTCATCCTAACTACATTAACGCTTGAGTGCTGCACCACGCCCACTGTCAGATGATCGTTTCAAGTTTGGAAACACCACCAGTATTGATCTTTAGCATGTTAATCCGCAAAGTGCCGTCAAAGCGCAGCTTACTGGCGCCTGAATCACAACGACATGCTAACACAAGGAACTACGTGGCATCCACGTAATCGCACGACTGGCCACATTGTGAGCACTTGAATCTGGCACATTCTGGGAGCAAACCCATTTCGATGATGTTAATGTGTGAATTGGTAGACCATATTACAAAACAGGAGTTGGCGAGCCCATGACACGTCAATATTTGAGAGCAGATTCAAGAGTACCGGAAAGAAACAATTATCTACGTCACAAAAGCTCTGATTGTTAACACATTTATGTATAAAAACGTATACCTATATGCGTCTATCTAGCTGTCTCTCTGCCCTCCCCCCTGTCTTCTGACTGTCTCACTTTACGTCAGCCAGTCTCTCTCTCTCACTCTACATACGACGCCCTGCCTGCCATCTATCTATCTATCTATCTATCTATCTGTCTGTCTGTCTGTCTGTCTGTCTGTCTGTCTGTCTGTCTGTCTGTCTGTCTGTCTGTCTATCTATCTATCTATCTAACAATCTATCTATTTATCTACCTATCTATCTATCTATCTATCTATCTATCTATCTATCTATCTATCTATCTATCTATCTATCTATCTATCTATCTATCTATCTATCTCTCTTCATATTTAACTTTCTAGCTAGCTCTCTACAAACTATGTTTTGCGCTCTAACACACCCCCAAACCTTATGTCAATGTTTATATAACATCAGCACCACTCATGACTCAGTATCTCCCTGTCTTCCCTGCCAACTGGCCTGGGTACACCAAATGACAGCTAGCAAGCTGCATAGGCCATACACAATTATCTTGGCTGTCTGCGACTACACATTACATTTCATGATATTTTACCATATTCCTCCGTCTTCCCACAACGCAATATATAATTTGCTACAGAAAATTATATGAGTGCCGTCTAGAGAAGAATCCACTGAATATTCGTTGAAATGTTAGCTGCATCTGTGCCGTTTTTCCTAGTTTAGTTTTTGTATTCTGTTGCTGTTTGTCTATATTCTCATGATCCAGTTCAGACTCGTAAATCTTTGAGTGAGATAACCCTAATTCTATCGAACTCAATTTTTTTTAAAAACCCAATGAAAAACGAAAATAAAATGTATCATTCTACAAAAAAACAAAAACGTTTGCACGAAAACAATATGGAAAGAAGGGGGGGGGGGTGTCCATGAATGCGACAAAAACCAAGAAATGTAAAAGAGAACGAAATATATTTTAAAAAACAAATATGCCCCAAGAAGGGGAAACAGGGTACAAGCAAAGTGGGTCAGCAAAATGTATCGGGAATGGCCTACATTCGTTTTGTTTCCCTCGAGGAGGAGACCCTGGGTCCAGGAACAAAAAAGCAAGAACGTGCTCACGGACAACACAGTAAACTGATTATAACAAGCCGGTGGACAATGTCCAGACATGCACTCTTGGTTCTTCTGTAGGAGTCTGTGTGTTCCTACAACGACAGGACAAAAGAAAAAGGTACCGAGGACCGATTTTTGTTTTTTAAGAGGAGAGAAGCAGGTATTTTTTTTATTACATGACAATGATGCTA
Source organism: Aplysia californica (assembly GCF_000002075.1). Taxonomy (NCBI): domain Eukaryota; kingdom Metazoa; phylum Mollusca; class Gastropoda; order Aplysiida; family Aplysiidae; genus Aplysia; species Aplysia californica. The sequence continues at coordinate 1,002,735 of NW_004797352.1, forward strand.
GAAAAGTGGGACAGAAACGGGAACAAAAAACGGACAAATGAGAGGAAATTACAAAAGACTACCATTGTCCTTTGTTAGTAGATTCGAGGTAAGAGCTATTAATGTTCTTAACCATTCTCACGTAAGCATAATCGTTATCAATTCGCAGAGGAAAACGCAAATTGGTTGCACGGAAAACAGTAATATACATTCCAATGAGTAACCTGTCTGAAACTAACACAAAGCGAGAGGAGGAGGGGGAGGGAGGGAGGGAGAGAAAGAGAGAGAAAGAGAGAGAGACAAAGAGAGGGGGAAGAGAGACAGGT
>NW_004797352.1:1004924-1006296 GCF_000002075.1 Aplysia californica
GGCGAAATTTGGCCAGTGTCCACGAAAGAATAAAATGTGTTACTTCATCCTTTTCTCATTTAACAGACTTGGGGTGCGGTGGGAACTGGGGGATTGAAGGGATGGGAGGGACGAGGTTTCATAACGAACACTCACCGTAAGGCAGCTCGAAACGAGCGTCGATGAGGATGCGGTGCTCCGTAGGCAGGCGTGTGCCCACCACTTCGCCGTTGTCCATCACCAGCTCGCTGTCTAGCTGAAGCCATTTTCCCTTGCCCTCCTGGACAACATAGGAGAAAATAAGAGGAAACAATGAGTTTATTAAAGCAAAAAGAATCACATTAACACGATAACTGTCACTTACAGCAGGTGGCTTGAAGGGCACTGTTCCAGCGACAAACAACCACCACGATCACCAACATAAGAGCAACAATAATAGAAACAATAATCGCAAAAACATTTTTAAGAAGAGCAAACATTCTTAATCTTATTCTTCATATTTGTATTCTTATTATACTACTATTATTATCATTTTGCCCTTTTTATCATCATCATCATCATCATCATCATCATCATCATCATCATCATCATCATCATCATCATCATCATCATCATCATCCTCCTCAAAAACAACTACAATAATAGCAACCAAATCAAAAACAGCAAAAACAGAAACACGATAAACAAAAAGAATGTCAACATCACCAAGAAGTGTGAAAAGAACAACCCTGTGCCTGCTACGTACAAAGGTTACCTTGTTGGAGTGTTGCACCTTGGTCAGTGGCAACCAGTGTAGACCCAACAGCTTGTCCCATAGCATGCCCTTGTTCCAGACCTCAATCACCAGTCCTGTGTCCAGCCGCATGGTTTCGCTAAAAGTGGAATAAAAGAAAAGAGGATTCAAAATCGGAGAAACAGAACATTATCATCATCAAAAACAACAAAAGCAACAACAACAACAACAACAACAACAACAACAACAACAACAACAACAGCAGCACCATCACCACCACCACCACCACCACCAGCATAAGCAGCATCAGCAGCATCATTAACACCTTCAGCGTCATCACCAGCAGCATCAGCTTCACACACACACACACACACACACACACACACACACACACGCACACACACACGCACACACACACACATGTTCACTCATAGTCTTCTCTTTGTCTCTTCTAATAAGTGTCAGTGCATCAAAGGGAGAGTTGCTACCCTTGCTAGTGGTGCTATCAATTGTTTATATCACCAAAACCAGCGGGGAGTAAAATGGGCATTACTATTAATTTAGCTAATGTATATTTCACCGCAGACTCCTCGACATCTCGTACAAAGACCACGTTTCAAATGCTGAGGTACGAAAGAGAATCACCAACGCAGTGGGGCA
>NW_004797352.1:1007000-1012790 GCF_000002075.1 Aplysia californica
AGGGAGAGAGAGAGAGAGAGAGAGAGAGAGAGAGAGAGTAAAAAAGGATTTTTCAAAGGTCAGGTGGACTAAAAAAAAAAGAATCACAACAGCGAACGACAGTACAAAAAAGTAACAAACAATTATGGGAAAATAGAATGGATTGTGATTTCAACTACATGCGTGGCCTTTGTCTGTTTTTTATTGAAGTGAAGCAAGACAGCTTGAGACCAAGTGTAAAGCAGGGCAATGTAATATATTAAAGTTCTTGCAACAGATCAGACAAAAGAGGACAAGGCCAACGCTTCTAAGGGAGAGAGACACAGAGAGAGAGAGAGAGAGAAAGAGAGAGAGAGAGAGAGAAAGAGAGAGAGAGAGACAGGGAGAGGGAGGGAGAGAGAGAGGGGGCAGAGAGATAGAGAGAGAGCAAAAGAGCGAACGAGGAGAGAAAGCGAGAGAGCGAATGAGAACAAGTGAGAAAGAGAGTGAGACAGAATGAGAGAGAGAGTGAAAAAAGAGAGAGAAGGAGAGAGAGATAGAGAGAGAGTGAGATGGGGAGGGGGGACAAACATACACAGATAAACATAAACACACTGACAAAAAGACAGAGAGACAGACAGACAGACAGATAGGCAGACAGACAGGCAGACAGACAGAAAAGTAGTCCATGCATGCAGGCAGGCAGGCAGACACACAACCGTGGGAAGGTCTGCACGGAACAAAAGTGCAAAAGACGGAAAGTTCAGAGCCGAGAAGCACAACGAATTGGATCAGACCGTTCAGCAACTCAGCAGGCAACCCAACTTAATCGAATGTCCTCCCAACTAAAGCAGTAAAGAGTCGAAACATCAATGCAAGGCTCACGCTGTAATGCATTTGATTACAGCATGCGGATAAAAATAGGGACAGCGAATGAATCATTCGTGGGCCACTTATAAAAAGCCAGCATGAAAAGAAAACTATGCCGCGCGAAAAAAGCAAGGTCGCAATATCAAACCGGCTCCCATTTATTTGGCGAAGTCACTTTCTTTTGTCACGAAAATGACCTTGGATTGCATTGCCGTGTCGCTATAAGGTTGGAAAAAGGGCCAATAAGCGGATTTGTTCATTTAGTTCTGTTTTTAGATTTATGATTTTAAATGGAATTATCATCGTCACGGTTGGGCATGTTATAGCAAGAATTTTCATCGCACTTTTCAGTTGCATACGGGAAAAAACTAAAATGAGTTGTAAAGAGTGATGCTGAACTTTAAACGGGTTGTGAAAAAGTAATACGGACAGAATCTGGAGTAAAATAAATGGCGCGATGAAGGAGATAAGGAGGGAGGAGATGAACCCAGAAAGCAGGAACAATAACAGGCAGAAAGAAAGAAAGAATTAGTGAGGCAACGCTAGGCGGAAGTCAGGTAAGAGACTCTCTGTCTGTCTGTCTGTCTGTCTGTCTGTCTGTCTGTCTGTCTGTCTGCCTCTCTCTCTCTCTCTCTCTCTACACATACACACACACACACACACACACACACACACACACGCACACGCACGCACGCACGCACGCACGCAAACACACAGGACACAAGCAATTCATCTGGATAGGATAATGCAGAAAATAGTAAAAGAAGTAAAAATGGTCAACGAATCACAGCGTTACACCTATCAACCCTTAGAGGTGTCCACGCTGTACCAACCAAATCCCTTTTGGACTAAAAAGAAATAGTGAAAACCTCACAGAACACAAGAACAGGTCCATATTTCCTCTAACAAGTCTTGTTTTTTTACAGGACTGATTACAATCACTGAGTAAATGCGTTTTTCTGTACTTATAAAAACCACAAACAGTTTCTGGTGCATAGAGGCTAAGCACAGCATACTATAGAACAGAAGCATCCTCGCAGGTAAAAATAATTAGGACAGTGTGTACCTACAGACCCTTCTGCTGAGACAAAAAGCATTATTATATTAGGCATAAAGCTCAATTAATGGCCGTACTCAAGACTCCAAAAGGCTGGCATCACATTCAGAAGAGACCAAGAGTATTTAGAATTTAGTAAATTGCTATTTTGCTAGGCCCGGAGATCAAGCAAGTGTGTGTGTGTGTGTGTGTGTGTGTGTGTGTGTGTGTGTGTGTGTGTGTGTGTGTGTGTGTGTGTGTGTGTGTGTTCCCGGCCGTACGCGGACTCTAGAGAGAGAGAGAGAGAGAGAGAGAGAGAGAGAGAGAGAGAGAGAGAGAGAGAGAGAGAGAGAGAGAGAAAGAGAGCAGGACAGTCAGATAGAGGAAACTTCCCATCTCGTGAGCAAGCCAAATGCCAGCTGGGCACACAGTCTAGCCATCCACTGCGTTCATTGTATATAACACACAGTGAAGTTCTCAACACCTTTTTTAAAAGAAGGTGTTTTTACGACCTAGTCGACACACTGCAGATCGTTTAGAAGGCGGGATCAGCCCGGAAGTATGAGGAATACAAGAATTACGCACAAAGATCGAAATAGTCGATCAAAATTATCCCCAAATGAGAATGGAACTACGGTCTTCTGTGTGCGACGACAAAGCGCCTATCCACTACATCACAGACGCCAGTGTTCGGAACCTGAAAGCATTGAAATTCTGCAATGACAGTTCGGTTATACTTGTGTACGCTTTTATTGGTCAACATCCTTTTCTTAAAATCTGCGTGATGAAAATAACCAACAAAACATTTTCACTGCCATCCATTAACCAACACATTCATTTATCGATATCTACCTACTCACTAGTAAATAAGTCCATAATAATACCACTACCATGGCACTCTATATACACGTCAGTCCTTCCACCAAAAGTTATATCCAAGTAACCAATCCATCCTTCTAATACTTAATATATCTTTCTATTCGTTTATTTATCGATCTATCTGTCCATCCTTCTAACCAGCTGACGTTATAACTGAATTTATACCATCGATACCTCCCTGTTTGTCACATTACATAATATGTCAGTCTATTACTCTATTAGTGGACGAGCGTCGGCCTTTACATCAGCGGAGTCAAAATTTTGCTCCTTGCTTTGTTTTGTTTTCTCCTTAGCCAGGTATCTAAAAGGGAGACCAAATCTAAATAACTCCCCACTGAAAAGGCAGCTAGATAGTTTAGCCATAAAATGACATAGATAGATAGATAGATAGATAGATAGATAGATAGATAGATAGATAGATAGATAGATAGATAGATATCAGCTACTTAGTAAACCAGCGCCAGCAACGACGACGGATCTTTTACGATAGAGATCCCAACTCGCAGGTACCCCAATAAAGCAAACGACCGTTATTGGAGCATCATTAATTTTAAACAACAAATAGCATGACGTGTCCACATTTCCGCCATTCGTCCATCAATCGATTCATTAATATACCCACGTATTCATCCCGTAAAATCCGACGATAGTCCACAACTTCATGAGGCAATACCCCAAAGCGAGGACCGAAGAAGACGGAGGCCTGTTGTAGCAAGAAGCGGGGCACCAGCGGACGAACACAGCCATGGTGACAGGTGACAAGTGATTCATCCCAAAATACACCTGTTTCACCATAATAATATCGTCACCCCATTAATCGTTTCGTCCGTTCGTACATCCATCCGTCTATCATTATTCTATTCAGTGTTCAACTGATACCTCAGTTTTCCTTTTAATGTGTCCATTTATCCATCTATTCATTTGCTCGACCATTCTTCCACCACATGACCCGTACATCCACTCATACCTAGAAATTCAGCAATCCATACAATGCGTTTCAATGTATACATCCATCTATCCAACTTTGTTCCATATGTTCATTCGTCCAACATACAATCTATGCATCCACCCAATCACTCAAACAACATTCAGAGGTCCATATATCTACCAAAGCATCCTTCTATCGAACTTTCCTCTGATCTATTAACGTGACAGGAGTGTCTTGATCGCCAATGTCTGTTCCGTCCTACCCGGTGCCAAAAAGGGGAAAACAAAACCACAAGTTCGCTTTTCCCAAACATTAGACGTGTTACCAGAGCATGCCAGGAAAGCAAAGCCCGGTAAGGGCGAGTTAATGCTCCTCGCGTGCGTGACACAAGCGATGATGTAGCTTAGCGCTCAAAACACGGCACTCGTGATTGATATGACGCGCTATGTGCCTGCGACCACGCGTAAACTGTCATTGGAATGTCAGGAGACACGCGCACGATTTATACTTGCGATAGCAACATACAGGAACAAGATGCTTGATGAGGCTGAATGTTGTATCTGCTTAATGAGCATCAACAAATTATTTCGTGACGTCGCCGACAAGCAGACAGCAATCTCAGCGGTATCGGTATGTACAGAGTTTGGCTTTCTGTAGGTGCCATGTGTGCATGTTAGTGCGTTTGAGAGAGAGAGAGAGAGAGAGAGAGAGAGAGAGAGAGAGAGAGAGAGAGAGAGAGAGAGAGATTTTTTTAGTAAGAGTTTACGGCACATGCAACACAATAAGGTCATATAAGTGCCGAAGATTATAGGTCTTACAAGAGAGTAACAAACATAAAAAAGAAGGAGGAAAGATAAGGACGTCAGATGTTTGAAAGAAAAACAGGAGTAAAGCACACCAGAGATAGAGAGAGAGAGAGAGAGAGAGAGAGAGAGAGAGAGAGAGAAAGAAAGAGAGAGAGAGAGAGAGAGAGAGAGAGAGAGAGAGTACAGCAGACAGACCGACCGACAGACAGACCGACAGATTGTCCGACAGGCAGACAGAGATTCTGTGAACACGTTTGTCTGTTCGCAAGCTTAACTGTATGGATGTTTTTAACTAATTAAGAGACAATACTGTGTGTTTCTGTTCACTAATCTGTTTGTGTCTGGGTGTATTATGGAGTGCGTGGGTGTAATAAAAAAAGAGAAAACAAAGACACAACAGGGGATAACAAGAGTTGGGAAGAAAGAGATACGGAGGGAGAAGGAGTGGGGTGGCCAAAAACAGCATCTGTAAAAAATAACTTGGGGCGTTTTTGGTGGAGGGAGTGACAAATGATGACGTCAGTATACTACCCAAAAGGCCAACGATAAATTCTCCACATTAAAAGAAAGTGCAACTGATGAAGCGAAACGTTGTGAACCCACTTATTGCGTCACTGATCTAGACATAGTGCCAATCAGTATAACATGAATCTCTATACCTCGAAGCAGGGGAGAGAAGATAGCAGGTGAAAAAATTATTTTTAAAAAAGGACTCCGCGTCAACGGCATCGTACGCAACAACATGATAAGGCTTATTGACGTCAATTACTGGACTTTGCCCACGCGATAGTATTTTTTGCGGTTTCACAAAAGAACTCTCTTTGAAGTCCTTGCTTTCGGAGATTTTGAGGGCATTACGGACGTTTCAAAGAATAAGCTGGATACAATCTAAAATAACGCTTCACGATACAACGAGTTACACGCAAAGGAAAACCACCAAAAAAAACATTTAAAAGAATCGGCAAAGATTTAGTGATACCCGCAACAACTTGTCTGTGTGGAGGGTCAGAGCTTTTATCAAAGTTTGATCCTCGAGAGATGATCCGAATATCTGTGCCGCTCCAGACGCACTCACTCAAGCTGTTGAATGGGGTCGGCAGTACTGCTCACGCTGAAAAGGTCGGACGAGTTCGAGAGAGCAAAAAGGGCAGAATAATATCAATTTTTGTCAACAGTCCATTAACAGTCGGGTTCATAGTAGCACAAACCCACTCTGCAGAAATACGCCAAGAATACCCTGGCTCATTATACATATATGCACGCACACACACACACACACACACACACACACACACACACACACACACACACAC
>NW_004797352.1:1013937-1017489 GCF_000002075.1 Aplysia californica
GGGTTGTTGTTGTTTTTGTTTTTTTAAAGAGGGGAGATGGTTGTCGTTATTGTTTGTTTTTCTTTTCTTTTTTTCGGGGTGGGGTGGTTTCTTCTCTTTTCTGTTCCCTTTTGCAGTCCCATTGCAAACTTCCGTGTTCCTTAACCTGCTTCTTAATGGGTTTAAAATAGAACAATAATATGTGCCTTGTTCTTTCTACTTTTCTTTCGGCGGCAAAACGTCCCCAGTCGGTGCCAAGGCCAAGTATATCCGTCAATGTGCTGGTTATTCCATTCTTTCATTCAGACTCCATCTACTCACTTATGCACCTATTAACCTACAAACGCTCCATTTGTTTATTAGCCTTCCCATTGTCCATTCAACGAAATATCGGCCATTCATGCAGCTATCCATTTCCTGGCATTAATTATTTAGCGCGCGCGCACACACACACACACACACACACACACACACACACACACATACACACACGCAAACACACACACACACACACACGCACACACACACACAATATATATACATACAATCGTGAGAGTGTACTGTATCGTTTCGGCTAATCAAAAGAGCAACTCAAATACATGAAACCTGTTACTTTGATATTAATTTATCAAATTATCCGTCTCTAACCTATCATACCGTGCAAATTTCAGGACTAAGCAAAGAATCTAGTGAGGTACTTAGCCTGATTTTAAAAAAACAGTCCGTATTGTGAGGGTTGACGGAAAAATTTACAAAGCTAAATTTTAAAATTATATATATACCTCGTATATATATAACAGGAGGACATGGGCAAGGTTTGCTTGTTGTCGCAGCTAATGCTGCTCAAGTTAGACAATGGGAAGATTAATTTTAAAAGTAGTTTGGTATTACCGTCAGGAAATTTTGCTGAATGGAACAGAAAAATAGTTGGTTTTTTTCGCGCGTACCAAATCAAGGAGCAACCGACTACACCGCAGCAGCGTGTGTTTGTTCGTCCGTCTTCTTAGCGTGATAAACGACGCCTTAGATAAGTCGGGAAATCGGATTGTAGGTTCGACGTGGACGAGGGTGGCGATGCTGTGATGTTTTCGACGGGATAAGGACCTGCTTGCGTGAGAGACATCTTTCAGAGATTCTCTCTGCTCCAGCTTTGTCTCGTTTTCGAGACGGGAAATCTGTCATTGCTGACATGGCAACAAAAAACAATCGTTTATACACTTGGGATTAGCAAATAATAACATCCCATTTCTTATCATTCCGTTTGATCACAACACAAATATATTAAAATATAGTTAAGCCAGCGCTTGTCAACCTTTTTATAGCAGCGCCCATTTTACCACCTTTGTGTGGCAAACATTTTCGTAATGTATGTTTGGATTGTCAAGCGGTGCATTAAATAATGCCTGTCACTACCCCATTGACCACCAAAGTTACCAAATGGCGGACTAGTGGGTGATATCGCCCAGGGTAGAAAGCACTGAGTTAAGCGTACACTTATCAGTCAGACGATGTACTAGGAAGTATGAAGATTGTGGCACTTTCGGGCTGTTTAAGATTATGTTTCTGAACAATAGAAATTGAATTTAGGATTAACTAATATGTAAATAAAAAGAGACAGACAACAAAAATAGTTACAACTGATACACTCAGTGCTGACCGCATTACCAGTTCCGGTAGGTGCTAAAAATTAGCTCTACGCAGTAATTTAGTTTTGTAAGTGTTTACGGCACTTGCAACATAATAAGGTCATATAAGTGCAGAAGATTAGAGGTATTACAAGAGAGTAACAAACACGAAAAAGAAGTAGGGGAGATACAGACGATAGATGTTTGATAGGAAAGAAGACGAAAACCACACCAGAGCACCCACCAACCACCCACTATGCAGCAATAAAGCACTGAGCACTTCGGAGCACTAAGCAGTTGAGCAGCTAGTATCTTGTCTGTGAGGGCCAGCGTCGACCAAGGGGATACAGCAACCAATAAGAAGGGCGGGAAAAGCTACTGGGAAACAGTATAGATTTAACGCCCTATCAACCGTCTTAGGTTATTTAAGAGGCTGGACCTTTGGGTTTTACGTCCATCTCCGAAGATTCGACCCAAATGGGAAACTCGTGTAAAGTGCCTTTCCCAAGGACACAACGTCAACTCGAACTGACACTCGAACCCCCGAACCCCAGTAGCCTACCCACTAGGCCACCAACGCCACTAATAAAGGTGGAGACCAAAGTTAAAAGAGACTTCACCTGAGAATCGAACGCTCGTCTATTGCAGGACAAGGCCACAAGATAAACCATTTCACCTCGGACACCGGTTATTAAAACCGAACGAGACTGGCATCCTTACAAACAGACTAATGAAGAAGCTTTCGACAGTCATAGTAATGAAATTACAGTCCCGGTGTGAGTGAGACTAGATCTGCGCGTTCTCGGCCAGGCATCGCGTGCTATTGAACCCCACGCCAATTCCCAAAGCTGAGCTCATCGCTGGTCGCGAGTCAGATTTAATTGATGATACCGCCAGGATTGCTACTCACTACCACAACAGCGTGCAAGAATTGGGCTCAGATGACCTGAAAGTTTAATGCCCGATAACCTCAGAGGTTTTAAACTTTTAACCTTGTTGCTTGGGCTTTCATAAAAAGGGGCACGAAGCCGTTAGGATCTTTCAGAAATACAGTCATGAAAAGAGGTATCTCTATATTCTTTGTGTTCGTGTGTTGCTTTGGTACTTTCATACTAAGAATGTTTCAACAACTCATTAACTTTTTTTTTTCAGTGCCCAAGATTGTCTGAACAAGCAACTAACAATGTACACTACAGTACCCTGGATCAATATCATTATGTACCTCGACATCCCCTTGAACTCTTGCTCTCCCACTACTCTCCTACCTTTTCACTTTGTGAGAAAGAAGAGAGAAAAAAAGTGGGTGAGTGAGTGAATGAGACACACACACACACACACACACACACACACACACACACACACACACACACACACGCACGCACGCACGCACGCAAACACACAGGACACAAGCAATTCATCTGGATAGGATAATGCAGAAAATAGTAAAAGAAGTAAAAATGGTCAACGAATCACAGCGTTACACCTATCAACCCTTAGAGGTGTCCACGCTGTACCAACCAAATCCCTTTTGGACTAAAAAGAAATAGTGAAAACCTCACAGAACACAAGAACAGGTCCATATTTCCTCTAGCAAGTCTTGTTTTTTTACAGGACTGATTACAATCACTGAGTAAATGCGTTTTTCTGTACTTATAAAAACCACAAACAGTTTCTGGTGCATAGAGGCTAAGCACAGCATACTATAGAACAGAAGCATCCTCGAGGGTAAAAATAATTAGGACAGTGTGTACCTACAGACCCTTCTGCTGAGACAAAAAGCATTATTATATTAGGCATAAAGCTCAATTAATGGCCGTACTCAAGACTCCAAAAGGCTGGCATCACATTCAGAAGAGACCAAGAGTATTTAGAATTTAGTAAATTGCTATTTTGCTAGGCCCGGAGATCAAGCAAGTGTGTGTGTGTGTGTGTGTGTGTGTGTGTGTGT
>NW_004797352.1:1017746-1022569 GCF_000002075.1 Aplysia californica
CCTCCTTCTTTTCTAACCCCCACCATTCTTTGTTCCGCACTGTCTACCCATTTCCTCTTTAAAACTTTCCACTCAAAAACACAAACAGATAATTATAACATACAACAATACTCACCCCCCCTCCCCTTCACCCCTCCTTCTTTCCTAACCCCCACCATTCTTTACTCCGCACTCTTTCCCCATTTCCTCTCGCCGTCACTTCACCCAGCGCCCAGAGAGCGTTTCCGTTCACAATAACTATATCCCAGCAGGCCTCGGACGCCATAGGTGGAACGGGAGGCCTGCCGCTACACAGGATCCTGCCATAGACAACGCAATTAAAAATGGATGAGTCGAGTGGTGCGCGAGCGGAGACGTCATCCACTTCTACTGGAAGTCCCGTGAGAGAACAGTACAAATTGGAAACGTACAGACTAGACCCAGTACTACCGCTATGACGGTAGATCGTTTAGGTCAAGATTCGTGCAGCTTACCTCGTTTGTTTGTTTTTAAGTCTCCAGACTACTAGATCTTATTTTTCACTTTCTTTAAGTTTTAATTCTTGACACACACGAGACGAAAAATAAACAGTTTCGAGTTGAGAAATCGGAGCGTCTATTTCCAGCACTTAAGATTGACAAGAATGTACTCTGTATACATCCCGAACGGTAGTTTACGTCTAATGTGAACGGTCATTAAACGACCATTACAATCGTTTCAGTCCTGTATTGGCTTATTGTGTGCAAGGTAGATGATTCATTTATTTGTTCACCCAATTCTTTTTTTTATTATCTGGGACAGGGGGTGGTGGGGAAGACAATAACATTGTGTGCTGGTTTGGGTTTTGTTTTGTTTTTTTTATTTTGGATTTTTCTGGGGGTGGTAATTTTTTTTTAAATTTTTCTTCTTTTATGAGGGGGGGGGGATAATTGTTGGGGTTTTGGGTCTTTCTTTAAGGAGGGATTTTCAAAATATTTGTTTAAGTCTTTCTTCTTTTCTTTTTTAGGTAGGGGGGGGGGAGGAGTGAGGGCTTTATATCATACGTGTGTGTATGTAAATGTGCATGTGTATGTGTGTGAGCGCGTTCTCGTAGGTTATGTGTTGGTTGGCGCAAGTGTCGTAAGAGTGTCGCTCTTACAAACATAAAAACAGAGAAGTAGCTGTTATAAAGACATTTTCCTTTCGGTGTTCGCAACTGCACATTGTCATATGAGCGCTCGAGACACATTAAACATTTTCAATCGGTAGGAAATTTTGAATTTTGCCCGGGCGGCGGCCGAAGTCTACTCTTATTGATTTTGGACCACCAAAGAATCTCTAACTTCCGCAACTTGTACACGGGACTTCCGTGATTTTTCGCCCTTATCCGAGCATGCTAAGTGTTAGAACTTACCTACCACAAGATCAGGGGTGTTTGTTTTTAGTTTTGTTTTAGTAGAGGTTTTACGGCGCTAGCAACTGCATAAGGTCATATGAGCGCCAGAAGATTAGAGGTGTTACAAGAGAGTAACAAACATAAAAAAAGAAGGAGGGGAGATAAGGACAATAGATGTTTGATAGGAAATAAGAAGCAAACCACACCAGAGCACCCGCCAACCTCCCCTGATCAGGGGTGTGGCAGAAAGACAGCAGTAAGAAGGAGCAAAGGAGTAGCAGTAGAAAGGCTGCTGAAAGAGTCCGGAGCACAGAGGAGAGGGCAAAGGAGGTGAGGTGGTGGGGGTAGAAAGTGTAGACGAAACCTGATAACAGATCATTGTTAGAGAGCAGGAAAGGATGTAAAAGGAGAAAATTTTAGAGAAGAAAATTTAACTTCGCTATCCGCATTCGAACCCGGGACCTGTTGAATGAGAGGCAAACACTTTAACCTCTAGACCACGAGCCCCTAAAGACATGTGTGCTGGCAGAACAAAGACGCAACTTAATCTGGGTGAAAGGGCATTATACAGAAACGGCAACAATCATTGGATTGTAGCAGAAAAAAGCAAGAGGACTGTCAGGGGGTAAAGACGATTTGGAATCACAATGAGCCAACCAGTAGCATTTTCCCTCCCACCCACCATACAAGTTCACGGGCTAAAATTAAAGACCTTGTTTTCACATGGCCAAAGCACCATTTCTCATGACCTTTTCCTCACGTACCGAGCGGGGGCGAAAAAATACCGCCTGTTTCCCCTCGACTGGGACCTCTTTGACCTTTCGTGTTCAGCTGGCATTTGCATGATGACCGGTGGCGTCACGGGTGAGGACAGTGGACATCCACTAAGAGCACTAACCTCTCGATGGCCACCGGCAGAGTCTCGAATGGTAAATACTACTAGTACCATCTAGGTGAAAGATTTCCACCGGCTCGATATGAGAGTCCACAGGACAGGAAGAAAGACGGAGAAGCTATCTGTAGGCACTGAGTACGCACTTTTCGTTTGTGCTTACATGGTCCTCAAAACTTACTAGATCTAGACCGTTTTTTTGGTGGGGTTTTTTGTTGTTTGTTTGTTGTTGGGTTTTTTTTCTGGTTTTTTTTTTGGGGGGGGGGGGAGTCCCCCAAAAAACAAAAATCCTGTCTAATTTCAGAGTCACCCCATCACATAGTAGTGGCACAAGTCAACAGATCGGTCTGAAAAAGGGCTTGTCAAGAGGCCTAGAAACAACTGGGAAAAGATCCACCCTACGACAGAAAGAATACGAAGGGTAAACTGTATCTAGGATCAACCAAAAGGGAGTACTTATACCCTTTTGTTGATGAAGCGTCAGACCACTTCATGTCAATTCCCCTACCCCAGACCTCGCTAACAAAATAAATATTAAATCAGTGCCACTGTTTCCGTAGTCAGGAGATGTGTAGTATTGTGATTTCACATCCAATTTAGGTTAAGGTCGAGATAGAAGTAAGTGTAGGGGGTGGAGTTTTTTTTTCTTTTTTTGTCGTTTTGCTTTATATTGTTGCTGTTCTTTTAGCAGATGGGATTGTCAGATTAATTAATTTAAAGCGACTAATAGCCTTTATGTTATTAATCGTTACATTTTCTGCCGCCCCACAACAACATAATCAAGCAGGAAAACTATCAGAAAATGTTCATAGCATCCTATCTTCTATTCGTAATTCTGTGGATACGTCTGGTATTGACAAGACAAGGACTGTGTCACAGGGCTATATATGGCAGAGACGCCACACGACCCTTTTTTGGCTTCAGGGCAAAACAGATTTGCAAAATAAGAGGAAGAAATGAAAAGCGGACATTCACTTTAAAACCAAGATAACAAAAAGAAGAATACGTAAAAAAAAAAAAAGCTGATAGAGTCATGGAAAGAGTGATATATGGAGTGTGTATATGTGTCTGTGTGGGTGTATGTAATCGTTTGTGTGAGAGGCGGAGAGAGGATAGTTTGGAAAGGGGGGGGGGGGGGGGGGGGGGGGGGAGAGAGGGGGGGAGTGGAGGAGGGGGGGGGGGGGGTTAAAAGATCCAGTATATCTTTGCAAAATAATGTGAAGGATAATAAAAGTGTGGAATTTAAACAAACATGCACATAAATGTATTAATACAAGAGTAAATACACAAAAACAAAGATTTCAGCATTATAACAAGTAATTAATTCGCGCTCAAAGAACAATAAGTTATGGAAGGTTAACAATGTCAGAGCTTTTGGGAAATTTACGGAGCAGAAGATAAGTAAACAAGATGTTTTTATCTGATCTTTCGACCGACGTCAACAATTAAAATCTCCGTATCGACAGCTCCCGGCGCAGAAATCGGTAGCGTTCACTGACGCAAGACCCTCTTTCATCCTCCCAAATAATTGTCCCCAAGCACTCCTCCTAACTTTACTCCAACCTCACTTCAAAGAGACTAGACCTAATTTACTTCGCTCACTAAGAAGTATCGGATGCCACACAAAGAGAGCGTTCGATTCCACACCGGCGCTCAGTGAATTATCCAAGCTCGTACCTACCCTTCCGGGAGCAACACCCCCCGGCCAGTGAGTGCACTCCGCCTGTCACATATATACGTTAGAACGTGGGTCTGTTCACATTGAACTCAGTCCCTTGATACATCAAGCGCCCTAGCTTGGTCTGGAGGCGGGGACGGTACCAGCCGCGCCAAAGCCATACATTGTGGAAATGTTGTGGAAAGCGACGAACAAATATTCCTTTAATTTAATTATCTTCCAGAAAGGAAATCTCAAGACGAGTCTGGAAGAATATTATAGCAGGCAATTAAACGCCAAGTAGACGCTAGGGAGGTAATATGACCGCCCCAAGGAGATCACCAAAAGAAACGTAGTTGCTGGTACAGTATTTCTCCGGTATTTTTGCTTTTAGTACACGTTTTACAGCACTCGCAACACAATAATGTCATATAAGTGTCGAAGATTAGAGGTGTTACAAGAGAGTAACAAACACAAAAAAAGGAGGGAAGGAGCAAATCTCACCAGAGCACCTGCAAACCACCCGCTTTGTATTTCTCTTTAAGGCTTTTAGCCCATCATTTTTATAATGTAAAATCACGAGAACTGCGAATCTTGAACAATAAAATCACTTTGCAAAATATTCAATCCAAATCGACCAAGTTTTTGTGGGAAAAGTAATATAGTATCCCAGAGTGAAATCAACTTTCTCATTCTTCGGAAAACTGTTACCATAAACAAATTACTTGCATAAACGGCCATGCCTCAACTTTAAAGTATTGCACTGTACCGTTCCAACCATAAAAACGTGCATGCCTTCCTCCCCCCACCCCAACCTTTCTCTTTTTCAGGAACGATTCAGATCTTGTTAATTCACTCGTTGCCACTGTTATTGGGAAATGCATGTCGGTTCGAAAGAGAGAGAGAGAGAGAGAGAGAGA
>NW_004797352.1:1024898-1028329 GCF_000002075.1 Aplysia californica
ACACACACACACACACACTAACACACACACACACTAACACACACATACCTAAGGAGAAAAAAGACAGATAGATGGAAAGACAGAGACAGAGACAGAAAAACCTAGACAGACAGAGGGAGAGGAAAGGGCGGAGACAGGGTACCAGAAAAGAACAAAAAGCAATGAGAAGAGGAAAAAAAGTATTGAAAAGGATACCATTTGCCATAAAGATCGAAGGACCCGAAAATGGTGATACGATGAGACGTAATTTTGTGGGGAAACGACCACTCATTTAAAAATAAAAACAAACCCAGAAATAAATTATGCAGGAGGACACAATTTTACCATTTATCTTGAGAGAATAAGAATAGTACTCATAGGAGTGGGAAGTCAAGGCCAAACCTTTTGGGACACTATTCCAAGCGTTACATTTATTATTCAAGACGACTGACGCAGTACCATCTACTTAAGACAAAAGTAGTTTTGGGTTACAAGTAAGCAAGTCAGTGCTTTGGATGACTGAGCATATGTTGACCATACCGGGATACAGGCATATGTACAAACATATAAAAAGAAAGGAAAGGGCATAATATGCGCCAAAACAACGACAAAAATGCTCATACACACAACATTTAACAGCACAGCACAGACAGATCTGCATACATACAAAATGGAAAACGCCATTTAATCTATCAGTAAGACAGACAGAGAAAAACGATATACCTACAATCAATCAAAAACGAAAAAAAAACCCATAAGAAATACAGAGTGTGAAAGATACACGACATGATGAATGTTTCATTGTTAACAGAAATCACCATTGTTTTCTTGACGTGCAGTCTGGTTCACGTCTTCGATTCCTTCAAAAGACAGGCAGGTGCATAATCTAGCCACTACACGGGCAGTGTCGATTGTAATAGACAATTTTGAGAAGAAATCAAAGGAGGGAGCCGTTCGACACGTCGATAAGGTTAACAAACTTGACCACCATACAATAGTTCGGGCTCATACAATAATTAAAACGTTCTCCCAGCTTTGCCTGATTTGTTAATTTTTTTTTGTTTTACATTTTTATTTGTTTTATTTTATTTTTTTGTAGTTTTTTATTTTTTTTGGCTGGAGCTGTAATACGAATTTGGAATGACCCAGTCTGATCAATGTAAACATAAAAAGCAAAGGGCGAGAAGGGAAAAAAGAAACTGCTACGTTACTCCAAATAACTAAAGACATAACGAAAGGACTTTCTGTAGAAGACGGCAACACGAAGAATATTAGCGACTTACAATGGCTGGATGTAAAGCCGAGAAAAATCGGGAGAACGGGGAGACGGGAGGGAGGAGGAGGAGGGTACAAACATGCCCTTGTCGCCAGGCTTTCGTAACTACCAGGTTTTGCTACAGGGCAGTCTCCCTCCCAAACCTCTCCTTAATTCGTGAGCAGCAACCTAAATTCATCCCTTATGCTTCTTGACTTCCCGAACAAAGTGGGACGGGAGTAGGGGACTGAGGTATAGATTTTAGATCAAGGAACCAGCTGAAAGTCGACAAGAAGCTCTTGGACTGACGAGCAACGACTCGAATTACACGCTCAAATTGGTTTCGCACAAATGCTTGCCTGCCGGGAAAGTGGACACAGCGAACAAGAACATCAAGGGGGTGAATAATGTAAAAGCATACACTTCCCCCCTTCCCCACCTACCCCACTGAAAAACGGTGGGAGTTGGCCAAGGGGTGGAAGTGAGATAATATGATATATAGCAATGACAAAAACAAACAGGCTATGATAGAGTGTTAAAAAATGAAAGATAAAGAGAGGAGCAGTCCAACACACCAAAACAAAGACAACGGAAGAACACCCTGAGAGATATTAACATGAAAGAAGGTGATCAAGGAAAAGAGCAAGGAATGACAGAAAAGGGGGGAAACACGAAACGAAAGATTAGGAAAAACCTGTTGCAAGGAAAATGAAAGGAAGGAATAACGTAAAGAAAGAAAAACAAACAAAAAACCAAATGGCAATAGAACGAAAAAAGGGAATAGGGATAGGAGAAGAGAGAAATACAAACAGAGAGAAGGGGGAAGACAGAGGCAGAAACGATACAGAAAAAAAAGAATAGGGCGCGAGGAGCCGGCAGGCAGATCAATAGCTCCGGCATTTGCTCGCTGGTTCCCCACACACGCCAGAAGGCGCGAGAGGCCCTCGAGCCCGCATCATCATCTTTAGGGGATTTGTCAGTGACACATGAAGGACAAGCACCCGCCTTTCATCCTGTCCGAGACTCGTTAACCGCCAAACAGCACTGCTCTCCTCTCCTTCCTACTCTTCCAGGCTCCATCCCCTGACTACAGATCCTGTACACACGCGACCAACCACGTAGAACAAGGTCCAAGGCCTCTGTGCTCAAATTACAACTATCACCCATAGTTCGAAAAGCCTGTAAGAAGGATTTCCTTCTCCATCTTCTTGGTATCTCCACTGTTTACCAACACCTTGTTTCGATTTTCACGTGTTTTTAAACGACTCTCAAAATCGACACAAGTTGTAAAGCAACACATTAAATTCATATAAATTCGGTATACAAGTAGCCAGAACAGAAAGAAATACTAAAGCAATTCAATATTTACCAAAGCTCCTGAGAACTACTATTGAGGGTAAACATTGGTTGGAACATTCGGAATCAGGCTGCGGGGTCAAAAACTTCTTGTCACCTGGGACTAAAGTCGCGAGCTCCGAGAGTATTCAACTACAAAATTGATCGGTGAACTCACTCTGAGGAGACTTGAAAGTGTCTTTAGGATCTGCATTTTAAACAAACGGAACAAGGCTAGGGGAACGTCGACTTGGGAACGTCACTTACACATACACGTGCGCTAACACACACACACACACACACACACACACACACACACACACACACACACACACACACACACGCGCGCACACACATATGCACTCCTAATCCCTCTCCACCACCAACAACCCATCCTCCCTCGACCCCATTCCCGTCCCCTCAACTCTTTCCCCAACCCCTCCTCCCATTCCCTACCCCAAACCATTACCCCCTTGCCCGTCCCTTCACCGCATCCCACAGGCAACTCTCCCCCCTCCCCTCTTGCCCACAGCTATCAGAACCGACGATCAGTCCATACGTCATTGACTATAATGATACTACCACCCACTGTGTTCAAAATGGACCTATTTATGCATATTTAGATGTCTTTTTTATTTAGGTAACTGGTTTTTCTTGCAATAACCCAGCAAAAATGAAGTGGTTTAGGAAAAAAACAATTGTTTTGCAAACACAAAAGCTGTCTCTGGGATATCAGTTCACTGTCCTTTTCGTTGTGGGGTTGAGAGTGTTGGTTGACGGCTATTGGGCCGTCGGAGGAGAAGGACCATACATCATCCGGAGCCTTGTCGGCTGACGATACCGAACTCCAAGAATCAAACAC
>NW_004797352.1:1028429-1032960 GCF_000002075.1 Aplysia californica
ATCCCCTCTCCCCCTCTCTCTCTCACCCTTTCTATCTGCTGTCTCTCTCTCTTCCCCTCCTCTCTCTACCTCCCCTTCTTTCTCACTCTCCTCTCTCTCTTTCTTTCTCCCCCCCCTCTCTCTCTCTCTCTCTCTCTCTCTCTCTCTCTCTCTCTCTCATTTACACTCTCTTTCTGCGCTCCTACAATTATTTACTGTGTCTCTGCCAATGCTTACTCAAACAACTACGCGTTAGAAGAATTAATTACCGTCCACTTCCAATGCCCGTATCCTGGAAACATTATAGTACCTTTGAGACAGTATTTAAGAGACAGGCGAACCTCATTTGAGCGCTCGTTTGAAACAGTAGTGCCATTTGCAGCGAAACGATTTGCAACGATATAGCAAATGATAGTAATAAAACCAACAACTATGTGTGAGTAAGAGTAAGTGATACCCAGTTGATTTACTATCTGTCTTCAATACATCACATCTACCTATAGACTATAGAGGAAAAAAAAGCTCAAGGCAACTATTCCGAAAATTGCTGTTTTGAGAAAATCGAAGGTAAAATTTTTCCCCCTTTTTCAGTTTCTTTAAAAGACAAAGAGAGTTTTCTCTATAACCAAACAAATATACATACCAGTGAAACCAAACTTCCCCCCTATAGGTAGGGCAATGCCCACGTTTGATGTAGGTGAAGATTTCTGGAAACCCCCGAAATCTGGGTTAGCCCGCTTGTCCTTAAAAGCGACGAATTTTACAGAAAAATTAGGGGGAAGCGTGTCCCCTGACCCACTTAGTTCAGACTCGAGCTTGCAGCGCTCGGACGCCCTGCCGTAGGCGAAGTTTTACTCTCCAGATTTTCAGACTATTTTTCTGAGTGCATTTTACAGGTCTTTATAGTGAAACGACAACATAATAAGTAAGTTAATGTTAAAAATGATGAAATACTATAATATGTACTACTACTACTACTACTACTATTACTACTACTACTATTACTACTACTACTACTACTACCACTACTACTACTTTTACTACTACTACTACTACTACTACTACTATTACTACTGCTGCTACTAAGCGTCTTCATCGCCATCTTAGTTAATCCCCCCTCCCCCCACACCTTATTATCAACTGTATCCCTGCCTCTTCGACCTTTTCATCATCATTATCTTCATTATAACCACATTCCAGATCTGTCTCCACAAAAAATGGATACTTTTCCATGCCTCTCCCTCAACCATGTTTTTCTTCCCACAAACCACCAACATCCTGTTTATCGCCATAAAAAGCATCTCCTATGAACTCCAGCTGCCTCCACCCCCTTCCCCGTCCCCCCACACACTTGCGCTCCCTTCTTTCACTCTCTCTCTCTCTCTCTCTCTCTCTCTCTCTCTCCCCCCCCCCCCCCACACACACGCTCCCTTCCTCTACCCCATCCTCACACGTTCCAACTCTCTTCAGGTGTCATATGTTCCCACATTTACACAACTCTATACTTTTTTCCCTTCATTGGCATTCTCTTCTTCCCTTTGAAAAGAAATCACAATAAAACAAATAATTCCTACCCCCCTCCCACCTCACACATTAACACATTCACACACACACACACACACACATATACACACACACACACACACACACATACACACACTATCTCACTCACACACACGCACACATACATACACACACACTAAGAGCAGCAAGTTCTGCCCTCTTCATCCTTTCTTTGAAAATACACAAAGTTAGAAATGGTTTCACAGCTTTATCTGTTGCAATAAAATGGACAATGAATATCAGTCCATACAACATGGGTTCTGGCGGCAGCACAGTCTGGAACAAATTATGATCGGTTCCGCAGAATGAAGACTCAAGACATTTCAAGAAAAATCCGAACCATGCAAGTTCAAAGAAAACAGGATCATAGGAAAAACACTTCGGGATGCACTCTCTCAAAGTCAATCAGAAAATTATTGGACGCTCCTCTGATCAAGTTAATGTGATTTTCCCATTTGAGACAGGCATTTTTTGTTGCCCGTACAATTCATTTTACTACCCCATTGACACACGTTAGATTTTTCAGGTAGTGGACTCTTCAAAATCTGTCTGTACGGGGAAACCTGGTCTGAGAGAGATACATCCCAGCAGAGAGACATGGATACTAGGGGCACATCGCCAACGTCATTCCACGATCACCCAGTCGGTTTCTTTGGGGTTTCCAGATCAAGCCTCTATTCGAATCAAGACATCAAGGGACATCATACAACACAGTTTTGTTGTATTTTGTTATTTTCTCCCAACTTTTTTGACTGAAAAATAATGAGTGACCAAGGCATGGTTCTGATTTAGGTGCCTTCTTTTTCTGTAACTTTCGCAAAACTTTTGAAAATTGATATAGGTATTAAAGAAATGGCGCTGAAGTGGAAAACAAACTCCTGTTTCTATGTGCAATGTCAAGAGCCTAACCATTTCATCATGGAGCCCAACACGACACAACAACACAATCAAGGCAAACACGACTATGGTTAGATGCCAGACATCCTCCTTTAAAGCACCGCTCTTGAGCAATTTCATTTCAAACAAGGGCATTCACATTTTTCAACACACAATGATCCTGGTAGTCATATCCCTTCGATCCTTATCCATATAAAAGTGTGATTACTTTACCTCAAGATTGGTTCTGAGACAAACGATTATCTGGATGACATTCCCAACGTTGTATCGCACGTAATACACAGATTAAGAGATCACTAATCATTTGCCTCTCTCACATTCTGAAACTTTCATCAGGGCGTATCCTATTTCCTCATCGTATTACCGTCCATCTAATACCCAGTCCAAAGCTGAAGCCATCCTCCACACCGCCTCTCTCTCTCTCTCTCTCTCTCTCTCTCTCTCTCTCTCTCTCTCTCTCTTTCACTCATTCTCTCTCTCCAACATGATTTCTCCCATTCCCCTATTTTCTTTCTCACTTTGTTTCCTTTTCTCATCAACATACCACCACCCACTACACACACACACATACACACACACACAAACGCACACACACACACACACACACACACACACACACACACACACACACACACACACACTGTACACGCCCACGCACACACACATACGTACACGTATATAAACACATATTCACAAACAATTAATCAACACACAAAAGAGCACACACAACCTCACACTTGAGAACGCGCACAAACAGGCACACAATTAATGTACAGACATTAAAATGTCAACCTAAGCTAGCAAAACGTTAGATGGCTTCTCCAATTTTTCCCATAGCCAATAAACCCAGACAAGTCAAACATTTCATTTATTTCTGGTAAGAAGAGGGACATCTTTTGTTGTTTTTCTTTGTTGGGATCACATAGAAAAGACGAAACAAAAACAAGTTTGATCTTTCTTTTTCGCCTAAAGCTCTAACGATTCGCTCACGACTGTAAGTGAGAATTTTCTCGCCCTACATCGGCACAGTCCTCTCTACAAATGCTCATAATTACTGGCCTGTTATACACTGGCAATGGCTCTTAACAATGCATGACGTCAAGCATTACAATCTTTCTTTTTTTTTCTCAGTCTCTCATCCCCTCTCATCCTTTCTCCCTCCTGAGTAATGAGCCTCCTCATCTCTTATCATAATGAATGAGGACTCACACATTACCAGCTACTCGGAGTTCACCCACATATTCTAGATGAGTTACTACTATAAGCTTTCATACCTTTTTGCCCAGAGCGCCTACGTAACAGACACAATACCAAACGACACAAATAGAAATAGCACTAAAATGACACGGCAATGAATCCATTTTCCCCTCTAGGATTGTACATTATGAGCTAGTAACTCTGGACATAATCTTGGGGAAATCCCACTTATTTGAAGTGCAATTACTATAAGCTTTCATAACTTTTCGTCCACTACGTCCATACAACTGGGGAATACCAAATGACTAAATATATAAGTAGCTCTAAAATGAGACAGCAATTCAAGTTTTTCTACATTGAATCCCCCCCAGCCGGGCATTGTCGGAGTATGCTTTTCAAATAAAGGGACTACTTGAAGCCATTGGAGGAGTCATTAACACAATATTATTCTCAATGATGGTGTGAAAAGTGAGAAGGGGTGTCCTCGTACGAGATAAAAGCAGTACTTAATTTAAATAGGACATATTGACGGCAAGGGGCATTTGGTACAGTCAAATGGTATAGGAAATAAGAAAGAAAGAAAGAAAGAAAGAAAGAAAGAAAGAAAGAAAGAAAGAAAGAAAGAAAAAAAGAAAGAAAGAAAGAAAGAAAGAAAGAAAGGAAGGAAGAAAGAAAGAAAGAAAGAAAGAAAAAGAAAAAATATCAAATAACTGACACAAAAACCACAATAACAAAAAGGATGTTAGAAACTAATGTCTGTGTGGGAGTGCATGCGTATTAGAGAAATATGGTGAGAAAGTGTCACTGTCTCGGTGGGAGGTGGAGGTGGGTGTGTGAGTGAAAGAGAGAGAGGGAGAGAGAGAGAGAGAGAGAGAGAGAGAGAGAGAGAGAGAGT
>NW_004797352.1:1033060-1040560 GCF_000002075.1 Aplysia californica
TGTGTGTGTGTGTGTGCGTGTGTGTGTGTGTGTGTGTGTGTGTGTGTGATTCCACAAACAGAGAATTCCACCCCATTCCCTCCACCAAACCTTCTCATATCCAACAGAAAGAGAAAAAGAGGTATGGCAAGAGGGGGGGGGAGAGAAACAAGACAGTTGATCCTATGTCTTATCTGGAACTAAGACGCCAACAGTGCATGCGAAGGTATTAGAGCGAGACCTAAGACGTCAGGATCATTCAAGCGGAACGTGCACTATCATGACATCAGTTGGAATGTCAGCACCCCCTCATACCATTCTGTTAAATCCCCACATCCAACATCCAATACAAACTTCAGTTGCTTTTGTAGAGACACCCACAAACTTGCACTGCACAGTACAAAGAACAATAGCATGGTCGTAAATAAACCATTTAAATAGGAAGACAAAGGGAAACAGAAAAATGGGGAAAAAATTGAGAAAATTTTGTAAAGAAGAAAGGTAAAGGATAGTGAGAAAAACATAAACAAAATAAGTATAGTTTTGATAAGGCGAATCGGCATCCAATACGAACTATAAATTGCCCTCCAGGAGAAGGGATTTGCGCTGTTTCGTTTGCTGACATTTGCACGAGTAGCGGTCGATGAATATCTAATATTTATGAAAATCTTTAGAAATTGCGAGCGATTAGCAAACGTCGAAAACATTTAGAATTCAAGATAATACAATTTAGACTCAAATAATCTAATAAGACTGAGCTGCTCTGCGTCAGAGGACGTAATAATAACAACAGTAAAAATTCATCATCATCGGCTAAGGAGCAAAGCAACATGAATAACATTTACCACGACGCTAATATCAATCATGAGAAAATCCGCAAGGAATTCGGCTTCTGCATTACAAAAGGAAATTCCATCCCTTGAGATCTAGCGCGGACCAGCCTTCAAGTTGAAGACTTCTGCTCTAGTCGGTGGTATATGCGATAAGTACAATTAGAACATGCGATTAATTACATTATGACAACAATATGGAATTTGTGAAAGCGGCAATAGTATTTGTGTTTGTTCCCCTGATAATCTGTTGGCATCACGTGATTCTTGTATTCACGTTGTCACAAAGCTTTTAAAACGTACAAGATATGGTTCCTCCTCCTCCTTTTCTTCTTCTTCTTCTTCTTCTTCTTCTTCTTCTTCTTCTTCTTCTTCTTCTTCTACTTTTTCTTCTTCTTCTTCCATATATCCGATGTTGGTCGAGTTGGCCAATATTATATTGTTGCATATGGACGTGAGTGTGTATTTGTATGAGCGTGTGACAATATGGCGCGTGCTCCCAAGTGTCTACACATGCGAGTGTGTGAGTGAGCATCATATATAATAATGTTGGATGTACGCATGTGCGAAGACTTTCCATCTACTTTTTTAGCATACCTACTCTCATCAATAGACACTTAACAGCTTCGATGCAATGATAAGTGCGCATTTCTAAGAATAAGAGAGAAGTTCAGTTAGAATCCGCTAGGGTAGAACAACCTGCTCTCCAAGTGATGACGTGCCCAGTCCGCTAATGCATAAAACAGGACGGCAAACAGCCGCCCCTCCGACTGATGGTCCTGTCAATTAGGTCTATTTGCACGTGTTTTCTCCCTGCTCCTCCCCATTCGCTTTTGATTGCTTGGTCTCGTAAGACCCTATTAGCGCGAGTCTTTAATATTTCATCAAGGCCAGATTCTGGCATCCACTTTCTCGTTACGAGTTGCTTTTCTGTTTGTGGAAGGAGCATTAAAAGTAACTTCGTGCCATCAAAGGGCAGCCATTAGGGTCACTTTAAACGTGTGGGGACGCAAACGTTGCTGGCTCCACGGTAAATACGACAGTACGGGCGGGAGTGTGACTCTGTGCCTGCCTCCCTTAAATGTAGGAAAAGACATTTTGAAAAATCGTCGCCTCAGAACTATTTCGTCCAAAGTGCCTCTTTACTTAAGTTCACTTTGGACAAAATAGTTCTGAGGCGACGAAATTCCGACATAGGTCAGTATTTGACAGTCTACGTATGCCTATGTGCGTTTATGAGTGTGAATGAGTGTTTGATTATACAATATATCTACTTTGATCGCCGAAATATGATTTTCTGACTTCTGATTTTTTTTAAATTACGACGCAACTGGGTAGATCTAGTGATGATGATGGGAGAATGATGGACTATTGACAATACAAGCAAAATAGATTAAACGTATCGTTACTGGGTTTGTTTAGTGTAAGTGTAAGCCAGACAAATTTCCCCGAGACAAATTTGACTATTCGGACGAGCGTAATTTCCTTTAACATCAACGTTCATAATAGAATTCAAAGATTGAGACGGTCGATTTTTACTCAATTTGCTTGCCATGAAACACAAATGTACAGATACGAAGTTTGCTCTGAAATAAAATCAGTATAATATTCTGGATGATCAAGAAAATGATACAGGGACTCGTTATGAATACATTCAGCTTTTAAAGAAATGTTTCCTAAGTTATCATTCTAGATAGAAGGACGTCTTTCAAAAGCAATCAGTTAGACGACAGCGGCCAAAGGTGTGCTTCTAGAGAATGCACGGACCAAACTCCCAACTGCACCTCGGGGGACGTCGACGAAAAATTCGGCCACCGGAAGTTGCGCAATGTGGTCCAGACAATTTTAATTCACAGCCTCGGGGTCACCGACAAGCGACATTTCTGAACTACGTCAGGGTCCGCGAATGGGAGGGAAAAGAAAGGGATCTATTTTTGTGTTGTTGTTTTTTTCGGGAGGTGAGGATGAGGAGGTGGGGGGGGTAGATGCGGTCTCTTCCAGGCCTAATGATGTAGTCGATGACGTGGGCGAGCCTAGCTAAACACAGAGGACAGGCCACACTTGAGACAGACAAATTACAGTTGGGAAAGTACATTGTTAGTATTGGCGTCGTGTTCGCAATGTTTTGTTTTGGATCATCTTGTCTTCTTACAGGAAACAGTCTAATAAGGCTTCGCGACAGGCGTAAGAAGAAAAGTCGAACTAGAAAGCCGTTCCCATGAAAATGCCGAGCAGCACAGTCCAAATTGCCAAAACGCTTTTGTAAAATTAATGAGGTTGATGCCTGAAAATTAATATTATATGCACTTAAGACGTGTTTCCACTACAATTTCAACACGGATGTATTTTGAGGCACTTTCAACACCACAGCCTTATCAGGAATCTGACAACATGTACTATCAACATCATCACGTGGAGAGAGGATAAAATGTACTATCAGCTTTGTTGAAAACCACCAGTCTCGCGTCTTCAAGAAACACAAACACTTGAGTCGAGATGTTAACAAAATTATGAAGTATTGACATTTCCAAAAAGAAGTCACGTCTGGATAAACTGAGAGAAAACTGAGGCTCCAGGAGGGGAACAGTCAGAACCTGAGCGCCGATATATCGTTTGACAATTCAAGCGACTCTGAATATCAGAAATGCAAATTCCGTCCCTTTAAACACACACACACACACAGACACACGCGTGCGGCGCGCGCCACACACAAGCACATACACAAGCACACATATACAAGCATACACACAGATAGACACACACAGACAGACGCACACATATTTATTTGCAAACCGTTCAAACACCAGAACAAGGAAATACATATAATATATGACTTTAATCTCAATCTGTACTCAAGCTATCCCCATCGAGCCCCACCCCCCTCCCCGCGAACTCCTTCTTCATCCCGTCGTTTGACAACATCAACATGCAACAGCAGACTCGTGCTTTGCAGACGTTAATTAAGGGCGGAAATATGTGTCCAAATCTAGCTCAAAGC
Source organism: Aplysia californica (assembly GCF_000002075.1). Taxonomy (NCBI): domain Eukaryota; kingdom Metazoa; phylum Mollusca; class Gastropoda; order Aplysiida; family Aplysiidae; genus Aplysia; species Aplysia californica. Next base: position 1,036,868 of record NW_004797352.1, read on the forward strand.
GCTAACAAGTCAACATGCGTCGTTGCGCTTCTGTGTCTCCACTGCTTCCGGCTCCCCATCTGTAATTGGTCCAACGTTTTTTGCCCCACTTTATAATCATGCTCTATCACAGAATCGACAATTCCAATGATAACTGCCATTCTAATCAGAATGGCAATTATTATTAGAAGTATCGATTCTGTGGTGGAGGAATCCGAATGGCATTCATATTAGAAGCATAGGTTCTCTGATAGAGCGCGATTACAAAACGGGCTTACAACGGGCTCTAGTTTGTTTGTTTGTTTGTTTGAGTAAAGAGAAGCACATCCACACATTATTGGTCATTTAGTGCTGGGGAAAAAGTAAGAAAGACAGACAGAAACAAGAGAAGGGAAAGTAAAGATGTAAGATCTACCAATGGCGCCCTCCAACATCCCACACAACGTGTTCTCCCACTTATCAAGGAGGTCGTGTACCCATCGGTCTGTATCGCATCCAGAGCTGCACCGGGGACAGAGCGACTTTGGCGTCAACGCTTTCAGTATCGAATACAGCTGAACGAGGTGGGTTGCATTTCGATTCGAACTCTGTCCAATCATCGTGAAATTGAGTTTTTTTCCGTTTTTGTCGGCTAATTCAAAACACAAGATTTCTTATTTTTAAATAAATATGCCCCTGCGTCTTCAGCAGAAATAGACCGAGCTAAAAATAGGACAGCAACTAAAGAAAAAAACCAGGAGACCTCATTCATGTATCCAGGCTGAGCAGTAAAAAGGACAAAACCTATTTACTACCTTCAATAAAGAGGAGTTGGCACAAGTAGAATGTTTGAATTTGATACCAGCACGGTAGTCCTAAGCCTATTGAGAGTCGGTTTTTTATTAATCGTTGTAACTTGTCCGTAAGCTGCAAAGACACGACAAAAAACGTGGAGTACCGATAAAGTGATCAATATCATCAAGACGGTGTATTCGCTAAGCACAGTCGCTGTCCACTGGTCCTCCGACGTTCAGACCTCGAAAGTTCTAAAGCATAAATATCTCGTCCAACTTACTCGTACAATCTTTTGTCGAGCAACAATCTTTTCAATCAATTATTTCCTACTTTATAAAGTATCATTTTGCTCATTCTTTTCGACGATAAACCATGTCAGTGTATCCATCAACATAATAATCTAATAAAGGAGAGGCAAAGTCTTTTATTGAAGAATCTTATGTAACTTTTTACTACGTCATTTCGTCCTCATTCTAGATTACTGTTGCTTTGTTCTTTTAATTCGGAACGCTAAATGGCGATAAAAGTGCATCTAATAAAACACTCTTCGTAGCGATCGTTTAAGACGTTTGCTGGAAATCCAACAAAAGTGAGTGCACGTTCTTACAAACGTGTAAGCGAGTATTATTAAGGTAGAACAAAATTACACAACCAAACGCCTCAGAGTGCAAAAAGGTTCCAGACCAGCCACCAATAGGGGCACCTCAGAAATGGAGCGCGTAAATCCTATTGCGTAGAGAAACATCGATCCTAAGGACCTTACCCATCAGTCGTCACACGCGAGCAGTGGCTGGGTCTGTCATCGCACGCGTGACTCACAGGAAACAATACTAATGGCCCGGGTGACACATCATTAGGAAGGGAGGGGGGAGCGACTTCTGGTACACACACGCACACACACACACACACATACACACACAAACACACACAAACACACACAATTTATATAATTATATTATGTATATATCATATATATATATATACATATCAAATATATATATATATATATATATATATATATATATATATATATATATATATATATATATATATATATATATATATATATATATATATATATCTTTTATAAGCGACAAAACGCGACAAGCTCCATTTTTAAAGTTGGGCCGAAACTATTCCACTGTAAATACAAACGAGAGGCACATTCCAGGGCCAGCTTCTTTTTCCCCAGAACGCAATTATTCCTGTCTAAACCACTTCGTAAGCAATGTTTTTCCTTTTACAAAATGTAACAACAAAAGCGGTGACAGATCGCTGACAGATCGCGCCAATTAAGTTATTTCCTCGGGTCACGTGACTTTGCTAGTGGCCGACAAAACCTGTCTGCAGTTCTTTCCGTTCCTAAATTTTCTAAGTCATAATATAATAATGTGTCAAAGTTTTTTTATTATAAAAGTTGACCTTATTTATTCAATTAAAAGTATCTAGACATTGTATTATGGTTTGAAGCTGAACAAAAGCAGCTATTCAGATAAAAATATAATGGACTGCAGGGGATTAAAATTGGTGTACTTGACTTGCTGATTGATACAGCATTACAAAATCGCCCAATTTGTCGGTTTCGTTAGCCTTATGAAGGAAATTTTTTTAGAACTGGTATCATTACCAATTTTTGGGTCAAACATAAGACTGCGTTTTAAAAAGTTAGTCTTATTCTATAGAATTGATCTCCTTTTGCAAAACAAAAAAAAGAAAATATATTATGATATATTTTATCGCATTTTGTCAGAATTGTGTGGAGATCTCATCAATACCATTTAAAAGATAAGAATCTGATACCGATTTCTTCAAACAACGAGCATCAACCAAGCCTCACACCATGTTTACTCTAAAAGCAAAGATGCTCATGCATATCCAGTAAACAGGTGAAAAATAGAAATCTTCGTTTTTCTCAAAACCAGAAAAAAATATAAAGCGTTTAGTCATGTTGCCAAACTTTAAATATACATGCATGTTTATAAATATAGTTCATACAACTGATTTCAAAAGGCGAGCACAGCAGGATAAAAGTTTTTGAAAATAATTTTTTTTAAATAAGCAAAATATTTACATCTATTTGTAAGACATCTCCCAGCCGCGTATTCACTAAAGACAAATGAAAAGAAAAAAAAACTACGAACAAACAAAAAACTTCTTTTCGTGGAAGATGAAGAGGAAGAGGAGAGAAAGAGAAGTTACATACAGAAGATACTGGGTAGAAATAATACTTTTGGAGATAAAAGCCAGTCCTATTATACAACACAAGGACGTTTTTTGTAAAGAGTAAAAGTAGAAGCACAAATTATATAAAATAAGAAAAGTCGGAGGACAAAAAGTAAGTCAAAGACTTGAGTCTACTTATACGTTTGCAACTGACAAAAAGGAACTGATCGACATAAAAATCCAGCCATTAGGAACTGGAATAAGGTAAGACAGCAGACAAATTACAGTGCAGGAGAAAAGGGTAGAACCTACCCAGTCTGTACCTCCCCGTCCCCTTTTCCGAAAAAAATAGCAAAAAGCCTGAGAAGAAACCGGAATCCATGAAAGCGAAGAATGAAGTATGGAATAGAGTCTAAAAATACATAGAATAAGGACGGGCAAACATAATCAAGAAAAAAGGGCTGAAAGAAGAATAGAAATTTGGAAAATATAAATGGGTAACAAAAAATGCATGTGAGAAGGGAGAGTGAGGGAGGGAAAAGGGAAAATAAGTACGAAAAAAGCAGACACGGGAAAACTGCTAAATACAAGGAGTGGAGGTGAAGAAAGGGGAGGGGGGGGGGTAACGCAACAAAAATAAAAGGAACCAGATTAGGGGCAGATGATTTAGGAAAAGAATTGGGAAAGGGGCATAGAATTAAAACCATTTTTCAAGAGGTAAAAGCAGTGATTGGGAAATTAAACTGAAAGACAAACGCAAAGAAAAGATAATGCGGT
>NW_004797352.1:1043060-1045495 GCF_000002075.1 Aplysia californica
TCAACGGTCACTGAAGATCACTGAGAAAAGTGCCCGTTATAGACTTGTGGTTGCTATTGATAGGGTCTATATTATGGCCACTTACGAAACGAAGTCACCAGATTGTTTAAAATCGGAAATCTGAAGATTATGTTTATCTTTCCATTTCATTTCCATTAAAATTGGTATCTCCTATTAAACTTTCTTTGCACTGATTGGCCGAACACGCTCATTCTGAGGTCGGGTTGGCGCAAAATGTATTTGTAGCAGGTGGCCGCTATGAGCAGCTTCAGTGGCTGACTTGTCACAAAAATGGCTGACCGTGGCCGTGTTTAGCAGGGGGGCAGATGAAAAATATTGGAAAAGCAACTTAGCGGTATTATGGAGGAGCAGCTTTTAATACATGTGACAGCTAGGGATATGTGTGACCGCTAATAGGCAGTGCCCATTGGCATCATCGGTTCGGATCGGATTTGTCGATTTGGGGTAAGCCGGATAGTCCTCAATGGGAAGGACAAAACCGTCGAAACCGACGAAACAAAAAAACAACCGATGAAGACCTTCAATAACAAACGCGTTTGTTCTGTATTTATAGTCCGTACTGAAGCCGCCAGAAACCGAACTGAACCGATATTCCATTGGGCACCGAGTATAAAGCAGGTTCCACTGTTTTGTGAGACTACTCGGGTGGTTGACTCGTTTTACTTTTAGTAGAGGTTTTACAGTGCTCGAAACTGCATACGGTCGTAGAAGTGCCGAAGGTTAGAAGTTTTACAAGAGAATAGCAAACACAAAAAAGAAGGAGGGGAGATAAAGACGATAGATGTTTGATACGACAGAAGAAGCATACCACACCAGAGCAACCGCCAACCACCCATTGTTTGACTAGAGCAAAATCATTTTAAAACAACCACAAATGTCAACTGATATATATATATATATATATATATATATATTAAGAGGTAGCACAACGAAAACAGATATATTGTACAAAACGAAACGTCACACCCTCACTACCACATTTACACAGATACGCCGATACAATATGGCAATTATTTCAGTATATAGAGAGCTGAATTTCAGTGATCGTGATGCAAAGATTACCTCACTAGCTTCAAGTTTGTTTGTTTGTTCGAGTAAAGAGAAGCACATCGACACAGCAATGGTCATTTAGTGCTGGGTAAAAATAAGACAGACAGACAACACAGGGGAAAGTTAAGAAGTAGGACCTACCAGTGGCGCCCTCCAACCACCCACCTAGCTACATGGATGGATGGGAACTGTTGATTGTTCGTTTGTTTTAGTAAGAATTTTTCGGCACTTGCAACACAGTAAGGATAAGGTCATTTAAGTGCCGAAGATTAGAGGTGTTACAAGAGAGTAACAAACACAAAAAGAAAGAGGGGAGATAAAGATGATAGATGTTTGATAGGAGAAAAAAACCCACACCAGAGCACCCGCCAACCACCCACAAACTGTTGATTGTCTCTACAAAACATATTTCAGAACATCACACGGATCATGTGTTTTCTTTTCATGCCATCTTTCCGTGGCTCTATCCACAAATAATTGTCAACATGATAATCAAAATCAAATAAAATTTCGTACCTTTGTTCTTTTCATTTAGAAATTGTTATTATCATCATCATTATTATCACCATTAATATACTTATTATTATTATTATTATTATTATTATTATTATTATTATTATTATCGAAATTGTAAGTCTGCAAAGGAGCAGCGGTTGAGAAATCATGCCAAGCGTACCTTCTTCGACCCACATTGTCATTAGAGTAAAGAGTCAATAGAAGTATACGTTGCCATGGAAACGCCACCGAGGGTCCCACGTTCGAAGAGGCCGGTCACAAGCATTGAGATGGGCACCGTACATTCGCCATATGGCACTAAATAACACTCGCCTTGAATGCGAACACGCGCTGCACTTTTTCTTTCAAATCCAAGATCATATATCGCACCCAACGCCCATTGTCTAAAATTTCATTTCAGGATCTGGATTTGCACGCGCCTTGGGGGGCGAAGCACTCGAACCCCATATCCGCTACTCAATACCTTTATTTCCAAGCAGGACATTCCCTAGTCGATATTACATTTTCTGATCATACCCATTAATCCCTGGACGTCTCGAGAATACTTCGACGTAAAAAATCCCCCCTTCCCCCTTGTTCTTGTTCTTGTTCTCGCTCTCGTTCTTGTTCTCGTTCTTGTTCTTGTTCTCGTTCTTGTTCCTGTTCTTCTTTTGCTTGTTGTTGTTATTCTTCTTCTTCTTTCTTTTTTTCCTTCTTTCTTTTTCTCTTTCTTTCTTCTTCTTCTTCTTCTTCTTCTTCTTACTATCTCAAAACATCTTCATTCTCGTAATCCAAACAATAACATTTGAAAGAAACTGCAAAAAAATGGAAAAAAGATCTTTCTCTCTCTCTCTGTCTCTCTCTCTCCC
>NW_004797352.1:1048238-1053272 GCF_000002075.1 Aplysia californica
TATTACTATTATTATTATTATTATTCTTTGTATCATTCTTTCTGTCATCACCAGGAACATCATTATTCAAAAGAGTAGTCAGGTAAGATAAAGCCTGCTCTGTATTGCGGAAGTGGCTTTATTTTTCCCGGCTAGAAGCTCCTATGCCCAGTATCAGTTTACTAGTGGCAGAATATTAAACGAAACCGCAATTAATTATTCTTTGATTATCTCAGCTAGGCCTTACTGCTCATTTGAACATAAGGAAACAGAGTTAACCAAATAATGTTAATGTAAATGCATCCTAATAAACACAACAAAACGTCATGATACAGAGAAAAATCCTAAACATATGTTGTCTTTTAAAACGACTTCAGTCATTCTTTCTCTTAGAAACGAACATGTAATTTCAAATAGCAGGAAATCTGGGCCAGGGGTACGAAAGAAAAAAAAGGGGAAAAAAGGCAGACACGACACAACAAAGTAAATTTCCCTTTAGTCTAGACGTCTTTGTTCAATAATGAATCTATAACGGTTAAAGCTAGCTGTCTAACTCAAGCGTCCTCCTTTCACTATGACGTCAAACGTCTTTCAAACGCCTTGATTTAGAGATATCTCTTTTCTCTCGACCATTTTCAATATTGTTTACCATAACCCAATTCACAGTCCTCTCGTTCTACACCTCACCCACAGTCCTTTTAGATGTCAAGGCCTGAATTTAATCTCAATAAATTGTGAGATTTAAAGTTCAAGCTAAAACCCCAATCATTCGTATCTCGCAGCTCAGAGACGTCAGTCCAAATCCTTCCGTTCAAATGACACAGATCCAAACTGTCTCTCCCGAAAACTAGGCTGGAATCATCATCCAGTGCCAGATCTGCGACAGACATCGGCGATCATGGTTCTCCATTCATTCCTTTGCTCGGATTCTCTCAAAAAAGCTACGTTTCCCTGATCTTTCCCTGTTACCCATTTGTTTGGGTTCCCCAAGTATATTGTCCTCGGTCTACCCCTGCCTCGTTTCCCTTCAGGCTGGAATACTGTTTTGTAGATATTTACATCAATATATGCCATCTGCTTTTACGTTTCGATTCGAGTTTTTAAAAAATGCAAGTTCAGTAGAGGCTTCACGGCATTATAGATCATTTAGAAGGTAAGCTACTTTCGACCCTGTCCGTCAAAGCTCCCCAGGCTGAGAGAGATACAAAGTTCCAGAAGAAAGAAGGAGATGCTCGAAAAAAATTATATCATCTCGGGAATCGAACGCATGTCTTCTGAGTGCGACGACGAAACGCCTTACGATTATACTACAGGCACCGGTCGAGGTCAAAAGACAGACAGCAGATAGAACCAAATAATTTTAGAGTTTTCAAATTTATAAGAGAACAAGAAGGAACTGGGAAATGAACAGATACGTTAGCTTACACTATCGGAAACAGAACGTATACAAAATATAATCTTCAAAATGAAAAATTAGTACACTTTGTACGGTACAAAGTACCGATATCCGTGCCTTCGATGAGACAACATTGCTCCTACCCAGGTCTGATCATCTTAACTTCTAAAGACGCAGGAGCCAGACATAGAGACAAACGTATCAACCATAAACTTGCTGGTAAAAAAACACATTAAGTAAGCCGCTAGCACAACTTGCCCCGCCGGCACCTTCTCACAAGTCCCACGTCACACATGAGTCGTCCCAGTCAATGACACTCTAGAGAACACAGGTTCCCAGTACATTATCTTTTCTTTTTTTATGAATATCGAACCAAACTTTTCAATAGCTCCGCCGACGGACAGGCTTTTCTTTCCCACGCACCACGCGAATCCCCTGCACCTATATCTTCTGTCCCTTTAATTACTTATTCCAGCACATGGAAAAACAAGCGTAATTTCCTTTCAATAATAAGACAAATTACGACAATCAATGAACAAGGAAATGTACGCCGTGAGCCGAACTCGCCAAAACAAGCAACCGACTGCTGGGTTGCCATTAATATATATCTACTGAGGCAGCCGCACTACAAGAGAAGCAACTTCTAATTCTTTACTGAAAGGCGACATCTCAAGCAAAGAGCAACGAACAAAAAATACTGAACAGTAGGAATCTTATTCCACACACACATGCAAACATTGCTGCATGTGTTGCTTTTTAACTCATTCACGACGTATCGAACACATATGTCTGACAGCAGACCAAATGCAATGTTCTGGCACATTTCGAACCATTATACACAAATCAAAAACACGAATTTATATAATTCTGTCCTCGTATGCAGACTGTTGCTTCTCTTTTTTAAATTCAGATAAAGAAAATAGAATGAAAATATATGTACGGTACGTCTTAAAGCGTTGTCGAATGACCAGAATACGCGCCTTCAAAGAGATAAGGACAATTTCATTTTACTTAGACCCCTGTCTTTAAATTTCAGAAGACATTCCCTATAATTGTTCAGCATGTAAGCTCAAGGACACGCATGCAGCACATTATATTATCAATCAGGTTTCCGTAATAAAACAGATATGGAGTGCGCTACAGGCCAACGCACAGACAGAAACCTTTTTTTTTTCTTTCATTAGTAAAAACATCAAACCGCTGCATGTAACCTTCACAGCAGGCACCCCTACAAGAGCCCTGCCATTACTCAGAGGCCTACTTGTGTATATTATGGTCACGCACGGAAGGCTTAGTGGGGTTGACAGTTGGCTCGATAAAGGGGTAACGTTACTGTTGCCGACGGGTAGAACAAGAACTAACTGTTTGCCAGGCCGGGGCCGAACTCGTCAGAAATTATTCGTTATAATGATCGTAAGTGTGACTGGATTTAGTTTAAGTAAGAGGTTTACGCATGGCACTTGCCACACAAATAGCCGTAATTAGATCAAGTGTCACAAAAGAGAAACATAAAAAGACAAAAGCGAGATAAGGATGACAGATGGTTGGTGGGGGAAAAGGAACAAACCACACCAGATAGTCCGCCAACCACCCACCAGGGGCCAAGAAAATAGAGTGATACATTGAATAACGCTCTTGTGACAACAGCATAACGTAAATTTCTATTCGCATGAAAGCACCATATATAATATGGAGTAAACCTACCTACACGTATACTACATACACACAAGTGCGCACACTTTCTCGTCCTTCCACCTACTCTAACAATCCTATCCTTTTTTTCATCCCATCCTTCTTTATCCCCTCCACCTCCTCCCCCTCCGTTTTTACTCTAAATCCTCCTCCTCCTTCGTTTTTTTTTTCTTCATCTTCTTCTTCCTTCTCTTCTTCAGCTTCTTCCTTTTCTTCTTCTCTATATCTTCATCCACACTGACACTTAGCCCATTAAAGAACACGATATACAACCACTTCTATGACTCTCATAATCGCTACAACCATGTTTACAGCGTGTCCACGTACACACAGAGAAGCCCCTAACCAGTCAAAATGACTCAGTCTTCCTACCAACTCGTGGCCAGGGAAAAACGCAATGTGTCTCTTGGGTGCCCGCCGTAAAAAAGGGGGCTCGTGTCGACGAGACACAACGATCACGTTCAACTGTCAAACTCACACGCTGTCTTGGAACACTCCTCACTCGAGGAAACAATGGTGATGCAGAGGAAAGAAACACAATATGTACCTTGTCACAATAATATAGGTATGCATGGTATGTTCGTTTGTTTATTCTTCACTGCCTCGCTGTTATTTGTCAGTATGCCAGTATCTAACTGCCTGTCTCTCTCTCTCTCTTTCTCTCTCTCTTTCTCTCTCTCTCTCTCTCTCTCTCTCTCTCTCTCTCTCTCTCCAAGTTCTGTGCTCGTATGATTGTGTGACGTCGACAAACCTTGCCGGATGAGTGAGTGACAAAACAAGAAAAGAGGAAAATAGAACGACACAAAGGAAGCAAGTGCCCCTCACAGGACGCTCGAGGTTCCCCCCCCCCGGTCAGGGTCACTGTTGATAACATAGCACAACGTTAAACTGGCATTATTCTAGGATTCGCACTTGCCGCCAAACCTGTCTTGGTTACCTCCACAAACGTAATGTATACTGGAGAAGCAAACACAGCTGGGTGGTGTGATTATATTTTAGTTATAGAGGTTTCTTTTCGACGACCCTTCACTATTTTTCGCCAAAAAAACAAACAACAAAAAAGCCGGGGTAAACCTTAGACAATTATGGGGCAGGGAGGGCGGGACATCTTACTTTCGAAACGATTTACTTAATTATGAGACTGAGAGGTGACCGAGAAACAGGAGAGTGCAAAGACCGATAGGCCCTGAATGAGAACCTAATAAGTGGTTCATAGCACAGGCCTCGAGTTGCATCATGCAGTTTACGGCCAGTTAGCGAGATAACGATCTCATTCCCGATGAAAAACAAACACACAACAAAGAGAAGAAGAATGAGCAGATAAAACCAAACAGCTGTGGATCGTCACAGAGATAAACAAAACACGTGATAAATAAAACAGACAAGCCCGTAATGAGAGTCCCTTCAAGTTGGAAGGCGACAGGGTAAGCAGGCGAGTAACCCTGTACACATCAATAACGTTAAAAGAAGTTGCAAAAAAGTGTGTCCATAATCAAAAGAAGCGATCCATCCGAGACGAGATAAAAGATTATTATTATTAAGGTTTTAGAGCATTCATTAATCTGTTGTTTTTTTAAACCTGAAGATGGTGATCCACGATGACCCCATGGACAATTGAGAACCCGGATGTGCGTACTAGATCAAACAAGTTCCGAATGAAGGGAAAGCTTCCTTTTATCTACAACTGATTCTGTTAACGCTGGGGTCTAACAGGGCGAGTCGCATTATCTGGTGCATTTAAGGACGCATAACACTAATGAGGTCATTTTGCAGTCTGCATTGACATGAAAGGAGGGGAGTGTGTAAACGAGAGATAGAGAGAAGAGAGAGAGGAGACAGAAAGACGGGGAAAGAGAGAGAGAGAGAGAGAGAGAGAGACAGACAGACAGAAGGGGGAGGGGAGAGAAAGAAAAAAGGGGGGAGAGAGGGGGGAAAGAGAAAGACGGGGAAAGAGAGAAAGAGAGAAA
>NW_004797352.1:1054318-1056818 GCF_000002075.1 Aplysia californica
AGAGGGAGAGAGAGAGAGAGAGAGCTCCGGAGGAACGAATCCTTCCTTAGATCCGAATCGATAGCATCTCTCTGAACTCGTCTCTACTTTCACGTCAAAGCAAATATGACGTAACATACACCTGAAGCAGGACGCCAGAATTCCTAAGCCCTCCCCCCCCCTCTTCTTCCAACAATATTCATATCAAATACATGCAATATAAGGCAGAGGTTAATACTTTGTATGTGGCCAATATCAGTTCATCTTTTTAAAAAATTCAATATTTACATGGTGTATACTTATTTAATAGATGACACCTATTATTGGTCACTCGCATGCTTTATTATTTTTTAAAAGTGTTTAACGGTGCACTGAACTGCTTAATGTCATATGAGCGCGCGAGACACATTAACATTTTCAGTTGGCAGGAAAATTTAAATTTTGCCTGTGAGGTGGCCAAAGCCTACTCTTATCGATTTCAGACCACAAGGGATCTTCCAACCAAAAGATCAGGGGTATGGTTGAAAGACAGCAGTAAGAAGGAGCCAAGTAGTAGCAGTAGAAAGGCAGCAAAAAGAGTCCGGAGCCCAGCAGAGGGGGCAAAAGAGGTGTGGGAGCAGGAGCAGAAAGTAGAGACGAAAGCAGACGACAGAACATTGCTAGAGAGCAGGATAGGAGGTGAAAGGAGACAATTTTAGAGAAGAAATTGTTTTCGTTGCTACCCGGATTCGAACCTGGGACTTTATAGAGGCCAATTCCTTAACCTCTAGACCACGAGGGCCCCCAATCACATGCTTCGAAAGGTACTGAAACAACACTTTAAATACAGGCTTAAACTTTTGCACTTTAACTTCACTAATACGAGAATGACATATCTGTGATATAAAAGGTTCACCCTGTGATCAATCCATATCAACATGAAAGTAATAAAGCATTTTTAAAAATATATTTCATCTCTCACATAACTATCTATCAGAGTACCACGCAATTATAAAGTCCTAGACATGACTATGACTTTAGTTCTGTAAATATTATTTAATATTTTGCAAGAATTTAAGGTTTCAAACAAATGTACTCAGAATGACCGACAGAGGGACTGAAGGACGCATCTTCTCATTCTGTAATTTATGGTAATACACTGGTGCTTCAATTATTTCGGTATAAGCCTCTCGGTTTAAGATCTCGTTTTCTTCTTTTGTACCTGGCAAAACATAAACAGTACGCACACCCCAGCTGGCTTTTATTTATAATAAAATGTAATTGTAAGACTTATATCTATTTCAAAAATGATTCTGCGTACATGCATCATGTGTCAATAAAGTGACTCTACTGACTAAAACTTTCTAGTGCTATTATTATAACAGGCCCTATAATAAAGAGAAAGACAGGAAATCAATTGAATTACTGTTTGTTTATAAAAAAGTAAAGAGACAATATATTATATTACACTTTACCACTTACCTTCATTTCCAAGTAATTGAGCTTTTTTCACTGTGAAAAAAGAAAAACAAAAAGGAAACCATTAATTTACAGCAGTACTACATGTTTCGTAAAAGCAATTTTAATGTAAGAGCTAAAAGTGTGCAAAATCATCTTAGAACACACATAAAATGAAAATGAGCATGCTTCTGCTAATCAATAAATATTAATGCACCACACACTGACAATTAGAGGCATAAGACAGAAAAGAAAAAAATACCTTTGGAGCAGAAAAAAAAAATACCACAGCATGATATTCAGAGTCTCAAAACACTCACAAAGAAGAGATATTGAACAGAAAGTAATATATGACAAGACAAAAAAAAAAACATGACATTGTTATCAGACCACAACCCCACCCTCAACCAAACAAAAAAATTCATAAAACCGCACACTGATCATAATAACTCAGTATTGTTTCCTATAATCTGGTTATGACAATTATGCTGATTTGGTCATTGACATTGTCAGTGAGTGGTATTATTTTATGTTTGTGGGATTTCCAAGGGTGAAAAGAGACTCTCAACACTTGCCTTTTTGAGAACTGGTATTGGCCCTGCTATTTGATACACCAAGAATTCTCAGTTTTAGAAAGAGTTTTACGGCACTTGCAACACAATAAGGTACGTGCCGAAGATTAGAGGTGTTACAAAGGAGTAACAAACACAAAAAAGGAGGAGAGATTTAAGACGATAGATGTTTGATAGGAAAGAAGAGGCAAACCACACCAGAGCACCTGCCAACCACCCACCAAAAATTCTCCTGAGAATTAAAAATGCTGAAATCAAGAATGAAGACATCAAGCTTTCCATACCAACAGGCAGAAATGATGCTTTTAAACACTTAAAACAAAACAAACTCTTTTCTGCCAGAACTGGTCTCAATGGCCATAGGAGAAGCCACAGTTCATCCTAATCCTTTTTTATTTTCTATTTTGAAATATTCTCCTCAACAGATGCATTCACCATCGTTAGCCTGATGGATTAACTTTTATTGTAAAACAATGAAAATATAAAAGTACTTCTATGAGGGTCACCATAGT
>NW_004797352.1:1065818-1067462 GCF_000002075.1 Aplysia californica
TCCTCCTCCACCTCCTCCTCCTCCTTCTTTTTCTTCCTTTCTCCCCCTTCTTCCACCCCCTACTGTGTTCTCGCATCCCCTTGTACCGCACTGGGGAGCCGCAGAGTGGGGTCTTAAGGCTGATGACCGGACTGTTTTTGGAAACACTCTGCGAGCGTTAGCACGCGCGCCCGCGCTCTGGGTCATTTGTTGGGAAATGAGCTCTACAGCTAGGGGAGCTCTCCAAGCAGAACTGCTATTTCAATGGGCGATTAGACGAGGATTTGGGGGGCGGGAGAGATGACAGGCCGAAAAGCTGTGAGGTGGCAGCCAAAAGAGGAGTCTTAAGAGTCAGGCTGCTGCTACCACAGTGACAGGCAGACCCTATTATTTATTACGTACCGTAGCTGAAAAAGGACGGCTCAGCTGACAGAGACTTATACACCGATCTTGAGCTATTTTGTAAAGGGTTTAGCATAACGCTACCCTAGAATTACACAGTTCTATCTGCTCACTACCTAGTTTTGAGAAAAGAGACGTAAGAAATTTTGAGTTTCTCGACATATCAAGCTTTTTCGAATGCCCTCCGAGATTTTTCGCCCTTGTCCGAGAAGGCTAGGTGCAGATCTTTCCTACCAGAAGATCAGGGGAGTGGCTGAAAGACAACGTTCAGAAGGAGTCAAGGAGTAGCAGTGGAAAGACTGCAGAAAGAATATCTTCATAACGACTTCCAATAATCTTACGATTTTGACAAAGTATGTAGAACATATTTTAGTTTCTGACCTCACGGTCTTAGTAACTCAAAACGACCAGAAATGTCGGAAAGAACTTTATAATTGTAAGGTAGATATAAGTACCATCGATGGTATATGTGAATCAGATTGTTATTACGTATCTTTGTCTTTAGTCTTGAAAATCACGGCGTTCCATAATTCAGTGTAAGTTACTCTAAGCAGGCCTACTAGTACTACATGTATACCGGTTATTGCGATCTCAACTTTTTACTCCCTTTCCTTCGTAATACAACGCCCTCCGTTTTTGTTTTTGTTTTGTTTTGTTTTCTTTTGGAGGGTTCTGTTGGTTTATTGTTGTTTTGTTTAGTTCTTGTTGTTTGCTTTTGATTGTTTGTTCGATTGTTTGTTTAATTTTGTTTTGTTGTTGTTGTTGTTGTTGTTGTTGTTGTTGTTGGCAGTGGTGTTGTTTTTTGTTACTTTGTTTTGTAGTTTTTTGTGTGTACTTTTTCTGCAGGGGGGGGGGCACAGGGTGTTAAAATACAGAGACAGCACATGTTAGTAGGAGGTGCAAGTCCTCTACAAACGCTTGCTTAGACCTCGGTATCTGTTAGCATGCATGTACATGTATTATCAGAGCATGTGCTCATTTATTTTGAGTAGGCCTATCATTTCTATCAACTTATTTTCGTCATTTCTCTTACTTATGGGCCAACTGCTTTCCTTCCAAAATGGCCAAGCTATGTCTAGTAATAGTAATGCAGATCATTTCTATAGCGCCCACTACCGTACAATACCTCTATACGCTTTGTAACAGCTTCATTTTGACACAAAGTACATGAACGTGCATACACATCCACTCTTTACATTAACACCTACTCATAAGCAGGTATTAATGCTATTATAATAATTATAACAAATTCGATGAATATAT
>NW_004797352.1:1069461-1070091 GCF_000002075.1 Aplysia californica
AGAGGGAGAGGGAGAGAGAGAGGGGGGTAGGGCCAGAGAGACGAGAGGGATGGGGGATTAGGGCCAGAGAGAGGAGAGGGGGGAGGCTGTGTGATTGTGTGTATGTGCGGTAAACGTATTTTAAATGTTTGTCTGCATATGTGTTTGTGTGTATGCATTTGTTTATTTGTTTGGACATGTTGTGGGCCTGTGTTGATATGGTGCTGTCTACAATGAAGGCTATAATATTTTGTGCCCCATATATGCATAAATAATGTCACAATTTTCCTCTTTTTTTTTCCTTTTTTTTTTTTGTAAGTGTTTTGCGGTGCTCCCAACTGCATAAAGTCTTATGAGCGCGCGTGACACACCAAACATCTTCAATTGGTAAACAATTTTGAATTTTGCCCGGGTGGCGGCTGAAGCCTACACTTATCGATTTTGGACCATCAAGGGATCTTTAACGTGTTCAACTTGCACACGGCCCTCCGAGATTTTTCGCCCTTGGTCAAGAGGGCTAGGTGCAGATCTTTCCTACCAGAAGATCAGGGTGTGGCTGAAAGACAGCGTTATGAAGGAGCCAAGGAGTAGCAGTGGAAAGGCTACAGAAAGAGTCAGGAGCCCAGTGGAGGGGGCAAAGGAGGTGACGGG
>NW_004797352.1:1071495-1074092 GCF_000002075.1 Aplysia californica
GGGGGGGAGTTGTTTGCACAATTGACGGGTTTGCTTTTGACAGTTTGGTTTTTTTCCTTCGCTTTTGTTACTTGCCTTTTCATTGGTGCTGACGTCGCTGTTGTGCGTGACTTATTTTGGTGCCCTTCCATGCACGTATTTGAAAGAGCTGCATCTCCCACCGGTGTGAGGTTTGTTAATCCGCCCATGGTAACCCATTTGGAGCGGAAACATCGCACACGGTCGAAAGAGTTGAAACAATTTTGTTCAGGAACAGCAGAGCCGAAACCGCGTGAAACATGGTTTCAGCTCAACTGATCAGGCTGTTTGGACTTCAAGTTAATTCATTGTAAAAGAGACGGCACTCAGAGACTTGAGAAGTCAATTCTTCTATCGTGTTGCCATAAATCGACAGTCTGGGACGGTCGAATTTCCCGCTTGTGTGTCGTGAAGACTTCCGGATGGGACTAGCATCAGACATTGCGTAGCTCACTCGGAGCAGGGGACGTAAAAAGTAATGAGCCGCCAAGTGCGGTTCGTGTCTGAGATAGTGGGAAATCATTTATTTTATCGAAGTACTGAAGCCTCTTTTCTTTTTTGGTCCGTATTTTATGGGACACTATCTGAAGCCGAAAGACACACGGGGGTAGAGGCCAAATGAACCGAAGAGAATTTTTTTTTTCAATGTTAAAGTAAAAAATTATTTTTCCAGCCAGAGGCAAATGTGTTTAAAGGGAACATAGTAGAAATATACACACTATTATAATCTAATTCATTTTGTGTAGCCTTCAATCACAACCAAGTAACGGCCCTTTAAAGGAACGTAGCTTCCCCTCTTCTCAACTCTTGCTTAAACCAGTTGCAAACCTGAGCATCCTTATATCTGTTCCCAGCCCTTACCACAAAAAAAAAATGATCTCCTTTCAGCTTTCTTTTTCAGTGTAATGTTGATCAAGGGTCTTGTCTACCAAAATATAAAACAGAAATTAATCCGTTACCGGTCTGTTCAGGACGGTGGGTGGTGGGGGGAGAGAGGCGAGAGGGGGTGGGTGGGTGAGGAATGGGAAGTATGACAAGTATAATCTATCGAGGTAATGGACTTTACTTAGATAATCCACAATAAATATTTGGTAGTCTGCTTGGTGCTATCTTGTCTTACTACGCCTAGAGATTCGATCAGCCTCAAGACACACACTCTAACACATCACTCCCATTGCTAATGCAAGACGTCATGATCAAGCCAACAATAACAGCGGTGGAGAGCCTGTAATCAGTCGGTCACAGTAACCTAGTCTCACATCAAAAATGCTCCTGGCCATTCTTTGTGTAGGAGTGAGTAACGGTGGGGTTTCACGAAACAAAACAACAGTGAGGACACGAACTGACGATAACGGGTTATCATGATTTTCCCGGTCGATTTGACCCTAACGTCGTCTTATCCGAGGGCAGAAAGTCCTGCGGGAGGCGTGATGACGTCAATGGCTCCACGTCAATGTTTCATCTTGGGCCTGACGATAGCCTATAAAATTGTTTTTTCGCGTTGAGATTCGGATTCCCGACCTCTCTCAGATCTTCTAACTTCAAGGCTGTGTAAGAAAAACGAATACAAGATCGAATGATCGCATGGACAGTGGAACTTAAAAATAAAAACACGTACAAAAAGATAACAGGAAACAGAGAAGAAATAGGTGCGAAGAATGAACGAGTTGGGTGGGTCCATTCATGGAAGGTAAAAGGCTGCAAATATATTACCCTTCGATGGACACAATTTACTTATTTTTAGGACACGGGTTCTTTGACCCTGTCTTGTCACGACCAACCCGGGTTACGTGACTCAAGCCTAGAGTACAAGGCTGATATCCCAGAAAAAAGGCAGAGTTGACATACCCATGGGAATCGAGCCCATTTACATTGCATGCAAAGCACAGACTAGAGCGTAACAATTCCGCCTCAAACTCAATTTTGAGGAAGCCAACCGACAATCCGTACGAGTATCCATCACCTCCCCCCCCAAAAAAAATTATTTTTTTAAATTAAAAATTAAAAATAAGAATAAGAATCCTGAAAACAAAAAACAAAAACAAAAAAACAAAAAAAATTCATCCGTTCGTGATCATGTCTGTCGCGTGATGCCACACGTGCATAAACAATGAGTTGTGGCCTAGATAAACACGGAGCAAAAGACATCGTGTTTTCAAGTTACTCGTAAAACTTATCACCATCTCTCTCACGAAGAATGCCGGCAGTGTCATCTACTTTCGCTTTGACTTTGATCATCCCGCCATCGGTTAGACAGCCTGGTCTGATGCAGTGAGACCCACGAGACCCCACTGGCCCCCCTCCCAGACAGCTTATATGAAGTGCGACTGCGTACTTTGAAGTTGCGTGACATTCGGCCATCACGTACAGCCAAGAGAGAGGGACAAACAGAAGCGCAAAAAGGCAGACAGGTTCGGAAATGTGACCGATGGATCGGCTGCCCTTCCAAACAACATAAAAAGGTCGAATTCCTCACATGTCCCACTCTCACTCTGTCTGTCTGTCTGTCTGTCTGTCTGTCTGTCTGTCTGTCTGTCTGTCTGTCTGTCTGTCTGTCTGTCTATCTATCTATCTATCTA
>NW_004797352.1:1074462-1077107 GCF_000002075.1 Aplysia californica
TATGTATGTATGTATGTATGTATGTATGTATGTATGTATGTATGTATGTATGTATGTATGTATATCTTCCATTATCCTTATGACTTCAGATACTGCTCCAAGCGGTTCCAGCCCACAGCTTTCTCCCAGAGTGTCCTTGATTTCAAGAGAAAACACGCAGGAAGTGCCCAGCTCTGGCCATACCTCTGTTCCCATCTCTCGTTTCCCCATCGCTGTTTGCTCAAACATCACAGCAACTCCCTGCCCTGGGGGCGCCTATTTACTTTATATAGTCCATACATCTCTCCATTGATCCCACTCGGAGTCTATCTCCCTCCAGTCTACCTCACCCATCCAAAGGCCCTACATTTGCCTGTTATTTCAGCAGAGATCATCTAGATAAAATCAGTCCCAAAATATCGCTGAAAGTGATGACTTTAGCATGAACTGTGAAGGTAAAGGGAATCATTGATTTCCCTGGCTTTACAGTAAAAAATACATCATAAAATAACATTCTGCTTGGAAAGAGCATGGAATTGCCGGTGTTCAGTCGAGAATTTTGGAACCATTTTAGCGCTGATAACATTTTTCAGCAGACTAGAGAAATTCCAAGGATTCGTCATTCGTTCTATATTCTTATCTTCGACATGACTCCCTTTTTCCTTTACACAAAAATCCATCTTTCCCCTTCTTTGCAATAACGTTTAGAGCCATCAGTCGCTATGTATTCAAATTGGATTGAAGTACATTATTCAATGATGGATATGGGCCCAATAGTTGAATTTCCTGAATCCCAGGAGAATGCTGCGTGTTCTCCTGGAATCAGAAAAGCCTTTCGAATGCTATGAGGACACTTGTACGCCCCCCCCCCCCCCCCCCCCCAAAAAAAAATTTTTTAAAATTGCCTCGACTTTGCAGAATCAGCAGAAGGAAGAATTTTTTTTGATTTTTTTTTTTGAAAGCAAAACGCATTTTTTAATTAAAATCCTATCGTTTGGTTTTTATCAAGTGAGTAAGTCAAATTTAATCATGAGAAAAAAAATTCGAAAGAACTTACTTTCGGTAGCTGACACCACTTTGTGATACTTTTTTATCTTCTAAATTAATAATTATATAATAATAATAATCTAATAATAATAACAACAACAATAGTAACAACAACAACAACAAAAATAATAATAACAATAACTATAACAATAACAATAATTACAACAACAACAACAACAACAACAACAACAACATAATAATAATAATAATAATAATAATAATAATAATAATAATAATAACATATAATAATAATGTATTATAATAATAATAGTAATAATAATAATCATCATAATAATAATAGAATAATAATAATAATATTAATAATAATAATATTAATAATAATAATAACATATAATAATAATGTATTATAATAATAATAGTAATAATAATCATAATCATAATAATAATAGAATAATAATAATAATAATAATAGAATAATAATAATAATAATAATAATAATAATAATAATAATAATAATAATAATAATAATAATAATAACAATAATGATAGGCTACCAAGGTACCTAATACCTCCCAGTTACGTTAATCGTAATAGTCATACATTTCAACAAAGGAGTGTTACATAAGGTGCGACTAAACAGGTTGCATAATAAGTACCGGTAAGTAGAACGTCGCTAAAACGACGGGACTCCCGAGTCCTACTGAAGCCGCTGGATCAAAGTTTGTTCCCGCCATTTATGTTTCCACAAGTGCATACCAGCCAGTCTGATTCTATGCCCCATTTTCAACTATCATTATTATTATTGTTGTTGTTGTTGTTGTTATATATTTATTATTATTATTATTATTTTGTTTTTAATTTTTTAATTATTTTTGTTTTAAATCCAAAGTCTGCCTACTTCTCTATTGTAATTACTTATTACGTTCTTTAGTGGAAGAGACGACTGCTAGACATAGATCTAACTTTAATTTCTTCGAATCGGCGGTGATAGCGTCCGAGTCCGAAGATGGCACACGTAACGCTCCAGATAGGCCCAGAAAGATAGCTGGCTATTGGTGACTCGTCAGGGGGCGTATGCGGCTGTGTTTGCCTGGCCAACCCAGGGAAATCAATAGGAAAACGAACATCTGTGTCTGGGCGGCAATAATAGAGCAGTAAATCTATAAAAGCCTTTTTATCGTGTGATCTTTTTGTTTATTAACTGCGCAGTGGGAGACATGTGTGTCATTTGGCTTGCCGTTCCTGTCAATGATGTTTTGAGTAAATCGCTTTTTTTATTCATAGGGTGACAAAAACTAGATCTAAAGCAGCGAATTGACCCTTGCCATCGATAAGACTAGGTTAATGGAAAGATGTAGACCTCGTATTTGTCAATGATTCAACTCAACTGCGTTTACAAATTCTCCTTAAGTGATGCACTAGAAATCCATTTGAGATCCACTCTGAAGACAATTATTACAAGGGGGACGGGTGGGAAGAGAGGGGGGGGGGAGTCTGTCTGGAGACAAACGAGTTCATAATGAACACCACATTGCCTAAATCAACCTACATAGTGCTTTTCATTTCAGGGAAAAGGATTGAACAGTTTGTGGTCTTGGTTTTGTGAAAAAGAGTGAAACAAGTATCTGGAGCTCTACCCCCCCCCCCCCCCCCCCCCC
>NW_004797352.1:1077207-1086441 GCF_000002075.1 Aplysia californica
CCCCCCCCCCCCCTCCCCCCTCCAGATATAAAATCTTTATTTCTAAAAACAAGAATTCCTGGCTGAGGGAATTTTTTAACGTGTGTAATGTTACAAATGCATGGACGTGAATCTTTAGATCTAGCTGTAGAGCGCACTAAGATGAAAATGAAAAAGATTAGTTGGCGGCTACAAAGAGGATTTTAAGAGACATACAAGAAGAATGTAGTCAATAATGCAACAAGCACTTGAGATAGGATTAAAATCCAGCCTACTTTCCGATCAACAGAAATTGGTTACCGGTGTCTTTGTCATTGTTTTAGAAGCTACATATAGATATATCTGTCGAAAAGTGAGGGTTATTGTCATCATCCTTGTCACAGCCATTTTCAATATCGTTGTCAGATTACTTATGAATGGTGTAGGTAGTTTCACTCTTTTGGTATATTGTATTATTTTAAGCACGGTGCGGGTGGGCAGGGTTCAAAGTTGAAACCCCTACAGGGGTATTTTTATCCTGGGACGCAGGGGAGTTTTTATAATTCATCACCCTGTCATATCAGAGACAGTTCAGACAGACGTTATTTCATAGGTTTAGATACTTTACACATGAATCCCGATATAATATGTATTTCAAATCCAATACACATGCAACGGATTCTTTGTTCAAAATGATAACTAGACATACATGTACAATCAGTACATCTATACAACGAAAGCAGATCCCTTGAGGCTGACAATATTTTCATTCCATGAATATAACGTACGAAAAGGAAGGAAGCCCTGCTGAGACTTCAGTTTCAATTCGAACAGGATCTACAATATCAGTTTATATTGTTTATTCAAACATCGACAGAGACTATAAGAAGAGATACACCCTGAAAGATGCACGGGTTTATTTTTCTTAAAGATAGTGTCCTTTTTCGGTTCAACTAAAGTGTAGTTTATCATCCAACAGACACGATGCACGGTTTACTATTACTATTTATGAGGCAGGATGTCCAGTCAGAACTACTCAGAACCTATCCAGATTGTGTGAGAATGAAATACATCTTAGTCTTAGCTGAAAAATGGAGATAGATACTCGTTAGAATATCTCCCCAATGCCTCGAAATATGGGAATCAAGCTGGCGTCCTTAGGTTGAAAGGCAACAGAGCGCAACAATTCTACAACAGATGTTTTGTAGAAATAAACTGAAATGTTCAGACCGTTTGTCAATGCAAAGGCAAATGAAGTGTGGCCTATTTGGACTCACCTTTGATGATGCAGATCCATGGGTCGGACAGCTGGAACATGCTATGCCCCGGTGAGGGCGCCGTGATTACTGAGGTATCGATACTGCTGGCTTAAAATACTCCACTCAGGGAAAACGTCTGACCTTGCAGGTATCCACCCGTTCACATCCTATGAGCTTCCATTGACTGTCACTGTCCAGTGCACGAGATTCTGTCCTTAGAACTGGCCATAAATCTATCAGGACATTTAAAGCTTGTACCACGTTCGGGAATCTGATTGGTGACATCAGGCGCCATGCGGGAGGTAATTAAAGCAAACAAAAATCCCGGAAATTAAACCTTGTCCAGAACGGCGTGACACATTCGTTGTTCCGCAGCCAGACATGCACGTTTTGAACGTTACGTTAACACTCACACAAGCACTGTCTCTGTATACTACTAGTGAGGGAATTTATGACGACCGAAACACGAGAGTCCGGAGTTTGCTGGCGGAAAACGTTAGAAAGCTCTCTGTAAAACTCTCCTAAATTATCTGCAGTCCCTCGGAAGCCGAAAGCCTTCTAGCCCCGTGATCGATGACGTCATTGTGACTTGAAATACAGTAAAGTAGACAGCACGAGTTGGAATGAGAGAACGGAACAGTTTCACATTTGCGTTTCTTCTTGTCGCTATCCACAGACAGGACAAATGGGTTGTAAAGTTCACACGTAGATTTCTAGGGTTTACGTAACGCTTGGGACTGTTTGTAAACTGATCGAACAAAAAGAATCAATGTATACTCTATGGAGATTCAATGAACAGCTGTGAACCTGTACGGTCTAAAAAAAAAAATAAGGAAGAAATGACGACGTGTTTATCG
The DNA here is from genome assembly GCF_000002075.1 of Aplysia californica. Taxonomy (NCBI): domain Eukaryota; kingdom Metazoa; phylum Mollusca; class Gastropoda; order Aplysiida; family Aplysiidae; genus Aplysia; species Aplysia californica. Next base: position 1,079,282 of record NW_004797352.1, read on the forward strand.
ATTTCAGGTGAAGAAGTAAAACGCTTATGTTACAAATTAAGTCAAGGCCAGAAAAACACCAGTACAAACTGAGTCAGAGTTAAAACGTTGACTAAAAACAGATTTGTAGGATGACCTATCAAAAACAGTTGACGTGATAAAGGAATGGCAAAGCTTCCATATATATAGGAAACAAAAGGAACAATTTCTAATCTTCCACTTATACTTAGTCGGTAGAACAATCAATGCCTTTTTGTCATTTAAACAAAGTTATTACTATGCTCGGAAAATAACTTTTAAAATAATTATAGCAGTGTTGAGAACAAAGTTTCGTGAGTTCTGTTCTTGACATATTACATGTACATGTATTAGCAAAGTATAACCCAACACAGACCTTTTGAATGGTTTGACATACTTTTCTCATGGAATACAAGGTCTGTAAACATCAGAACAAAAAATTGTAGGGGTTTAAGTATTTAACATTGTGTTATTAGAATATTTTAATTTAATGTTTCAGCGTGCTTGAGAGTGGTCGAAAGGTGATGCCCCGGTCTACACCATACACTGACTCATCTGCTTGAAGGGTGTGTTCTGTAGAAAAGGGAACGACATAGCGAGACTCGGTTTTTTAGTCTGGTTGAGGATTTTCCAGGTCATAGCCCTGCATTAGACTTCACAGACTCCCCTCTTATGTACCCAACCAAGCAAACAAGGAAAGAACTTCCGGGTGGTTGTAATGTAATGTGTCAGTGAACGAGTCGGTAGATAATGTGAAGCTAACTTTCAATGGCAAAAGAGTAAAGCAAGGATATTGGTGCTGAATGTCTGCCCGATTTTTAAGGAGAGAATTCATCCTCGTTACAAATTGGGTTTGTCTGTCGCGTATAGATTTTCCTTCATATCCGCCCCCGGGAAGTAATCTATCAGGTAATTGTTTTCTGCCTGCCTCTGCGTTCTCACGTTTTGCTAGAACACGATGGCATATGGAAGTTATGATTTACGGTATACAACGGATTATGTGTCGATGCCAAGAAGAGAAATCACAGTCGTGCATGATTAGCCGTGTGATACATCGTGTCTGTGTTCACATGATCGTAAAGGATATTGTTGTAGAGAATCACTAGATCTAGATCTAGACTCCAATTCGAGACGGAAGCCACCGTGGGTCCAATGATTATTGTTTTTCATTTCCAAAATAGTTGAACTAAACAGGTAGCTAATTATTTGTAACGATATTAGAAGGTGTTATATTTTAATAAAGCTATTTCACAACAATAGATATTGGTAAACATTGATACATGTATTGCAAAGGAGAACCCAGAACATTAATCATGTTACCCAAAACACGAACATTTATTTGTTGTTGTTGTTGTTGTTGTTGTTCAAACTGTACTGATTCCATCTTTAGATTCCAGCAAATACACCTTTTACTTCAGTATTTTGCAAGTTACAAAAAATATCTGTCCGTATGCTGCTTTTTAAAACTTTTTTAAAGGTTGATAATTAAAGTGTGTTCTTGAACGCAATGAATTGAAACTACTTGTGTGAACCGCCATCGTACTTAATGCTCCAACACAGTATTGTTCGAGCACCGAATCACGTCTAGACATTAATTTCATAAATAGACGCTTGCTCTTTGGTCGTATATCAGTTTATTTGATGTTCAAAACCATAATCTAGCAGGAAACTATAAATAATTAGAACCCCTTAAAGATTTAAAATGGCTATCGTGTTACATAGCTTACGGCCACAAAAATTTATTATCAATTATTCTCTACAAGCGATAAACCTTACCTAGATTTCTTTATTTCCTTTCAGCATATAGACAAACTGAATTACCCAATATTTTAAAAAAACAAACGCCCGAGTCTTTTCCGTTGCCATAACAAAACCGTTCATGAAAGTATCAGAAAACTCTATCAGGGCAGAGAGCTCCATCACTCACTAGGACAAACCACTCCACGGTGAGATTTAACGTTATAACCTTAGCAACCTGTCAGATTGGAGCTGGGAGAAGAAAATAGGACAGAGACACAGAGACGATTTCACTTTACATAATAGGAGGCGGAAAATGGTCTGTATTCATAAAAGGACACACTCTGCATACCACCTATGTGAGAATCTGAACCGTTGATAACTGAATGAGCCAACAATGAATACTTGAATGGCTATTTGGGATTACTCAAAATTTTAATGACCTTGACAATTGGTAGACATCTTTTCAGCATTCAAACGTGTGAAATGCTGTTCCTGTCACATTCTTGGAGTACACATGATCCTTACTGTTTTTCCTGAAGGTATCAGTAAACTTATCTATCGAACATGCCTTCGAATTGATATACCAAGGCAGCATGACGCACACAAGACTGCTTCGTGCTGACTGTAGACCAATATTTTATCCCAACCTCGCTTACAACAGCTGTGACATGGACAGATAGGCCTAAGTCGAGAGGCTGAATCAGGCCATCGACAGAGCTCGCCATCTCCACAAAGACGTAAATAGGGATAAAGTGGAAGAGACTGATCGAAGCATCGACACACGTGACTGAATTTCAATAGCAACGTCGAATCAAAACCCCGTGCACAATAGTGCTGACAATTGAAAGACGGATGTTGTTCTCTTCTGGGTGATTTTCCGATCATTAATCTAAGTCCCTGGGCAATGCTCCCCCACACGTGTCATTCTAAAGTACAAAGATTTATGTAAACTAAGCCCTGGTCTACCATTGTCTAACACAACTCTGTACAACATCATGTAATAATAACACCTCTGGGTAAAAATATTTTCGTGGGCGGTGGGGGGCAGGGGATCAATGGAAAAAATCAGAGTGTATTACGTAATTTTTTCTTTTTAACATTAAATCCTTCACAAAGAGCGAACTGAAGGCTGTTGTATGCACTGTCCTTCAGCCGGTAATTTATGATGAGTATTGGTGAAATATCCCAACATGTTGTTTACACAATGATTTCTCATAACACATTATACAGTACGTTTCGAAGGCAGAAAATGAGGGCAACGGAAAGAATGAGATTTTTAAAAAAGACATAGCAATACATACTCAAACTCAAATTCTTCTTTCCCCCTTCCCCCCCCCCCCAAGAGTTCCACCGTTGGCCTTCTCATTCGCCCTTTGGCCAGTTTTCATACCAAGCTGCAACCCGACAGCCGGCGTGGCATATCCCTGAAGTGGCAAATCCAAAATGATGGTTTTCTCGGGAAAATGAGCGCACATCAGAACAAATTACGATCTCCTGATTAAAAGCTAACTATAGTTTCCTGACGCGTAGACGAAAAAAAAAAAGAAGGAAGAACACCATCTTGAAGAAAGTCCCACAAAAACCTTTCGCGTACGTCACGATTAGAAGGCTGGAAATAACTTACGGTACTAACATTACCCCAAGTGTGACTGAGACGTTCAAAACTAAGCGCAGGCCGATACTTTAGACTTAAAAAATATCAAATGTTTCCATTTCCTGTTACAAGTGCGAGAATATTCGCTATTCTGAAATTTTTAGGTGGTGGGCAATGAAGCAACACTATTGAAAGGTTCATTTATTGAGCGCCTTCGGTTTGTTCCATTTTGGGGCCATACTTGTTTTGTATGGTATTTTTTTCCTTTTCTTTCGATACAATTTATAAAGAGAAATAATAATAACAATAATAGACTTTAAACAATACTCAATACATGTAGTTTGTTATGTGGCTGTTGTATTGTGTTTATGGCACACACACACACATTATGATTATGTTGTATTTGAAACTGGGAAGAGGGGATAGCTTTCGTATCTGATCTTTTTTTCTTTCTATCAAACGTGTTGATTCTCAGACGAAAAGATACTTGCCGTTAACTCATTCTGAGGTGTCACTGATATCGATCTTCAGAATTTCTACCGCATATGGTTCTCTTCTTTTCTGACTCAGCTTTATTTTCCAAATCTGGCGTCATGGTGGAATTGTTAGTTTTTCAACTTTTCTGCCAGTTGCACCACTTGCGTAATGGACCAGGCCAGCCCTTAAGTCGTTTTTGGGTAGCGTTGGTTCAGAAAATGAAACTCTTAATAAATATGACGAAGACTGGTTTTCTCGTGGTTGAGTGACTTACATACTGAAATCACAGGATCAAACTATGTGCCATTATTATGGGGCATCATGTTTAATGTGAGAAGGTCCTTTAAAAAGTGAGGACGTGGACAAAGCAGAATTCTAGGCCTGTTCACATTGTTTAGAAAAATAAAAGACAGTAATCCACTGTAATACATTCTTCAATAACACTTTCCTCTTGGCCTGTATCCACGCCGACTCCCAGTCTTCTGCTTGAGTACGCCGTCTCATAACACGATCGTTTATCAATAATCAAGCCTTTTGCAAAAGGCTAGCATAATATTGATCTACAGTTTCGCAAACAGCGTTTTAAAAGCTTAGACTTCCTGTGTGATTGGAAATGGAAAATGATAAAGCAATCAATGAAAAGACCGTAACGGCGACTATTGATTCTAAGGCTATGTGTCTTTTGGTCAGTATATCAAAGGAATAGGTCTACTTTTATTTCTCTCTTTTCATTTAGAATTATCGCAAACGACCAAAATTGAATTAAGAATGCGAATAAACAAAAGGAAAAGAAATTTCAACACACCAATCTATGCTATATTAGATTTCTTCTCTTCTAGATTATGTTAATGAACACAAGGTGATCAACAAGCATTCCGTTGCTAGGAATTGAAATAGAATCTAAGTAGGATTTTGAGAATAAATTTGAATGAAAAGAAGCAAAAGTGTAAGTCCTTACAAAGTGATATAATATAAGATGGAGACTGGCTGGGGAGGGGGTGGTGAGGAGGGGTGTAGATCTAAAACTGCATGACAATGGAAAGTGTAAAGCTTTCTTACTCATAACCATCAAACTATTGAGCGAACCTGTCCCTGTAAAGTCATGCGAATACAATCAATGTGTTATCCTCGGCCAGCTAATGAAGGAAGTTAACACAAATAAACGAAAGCCAATAATGCTTGTCCACAGCACCAGTGATAACGCAGGTTGGCTGCTTGTTTAGGAGCACGGACCACGCACAGCACCTCTTTGTGAAAACAGCCAAACTTATCATGTAGCTCCATGCTCAGACCCCGCCAAACGCGGATAAGCAAATCCTCTGTTCACACAGCTTCATGTCTGCCGATGCGTCATTGACATAGGCCTACTGTGATCGCTTTCGCATTAAGTTGTGTCCGCCTTTCTGACCTTATTTTACCTATATGTGCATCCCGAGTCTGGGAAATTTGGAGTTGGGGGGGGGTGAACATATTTTTTAATTTTACCCCGGGAATTAATCTTAGGATAAGGATATGCGTGTTATTTGGCCAGAAATGCAATCCGTAATAAAAAGGAAAGCAATGGTTTGGGTGTTCAATACCAAAGCTAATAAGTAGTGCATATTATATACGACTCCGTTAAAATACAAACGAGATATTAGGGAAAAGATATGTGATAAAACAAAATAGGAAAGGAAGAAATTGTTGTTGTTTTTTGTTGGTTCTTGTTTTGTTTTTCAGGGTTTTTTAAATAGTTTTTTCTGGGAGGGGAAAAGGGGGAGGGGGTAATAATAATTTACATAACGTTTTGAGTTTAAAATTAAAAGTTGAAATTCATACATTTACAGAAATGCGTCATGTGACAGAGGATGCCTTTTACTACGAACTTCTCCTAACCGGCTGTTTGAGGCCAAATCGTTATTTAAGGCCAACAGTGCGACTCACTCATGTCCTTCTTAATTGACCTCACGATCAGCAGCGGTAGAGCGTTGTAAGCTTATGCCCCGCGCCAATATCGAAACCATGACGTCAAGAACACGGGGCACGCAGTGAAACAGCAGAAAATGCAATTTACACAATCGGAAGCGCTGTTGACAGGAAAAAGTGATTCATTGAGTTGGACACACGCAAGGAATAAATCACACAGGAGCCTCGTAGCTCACCAGGACTACTGGACCCAACGCCCGCATTTTGTTTGATTGTATTGCTTCCCTCTGCTCTGAACAAAAGGAATTTGGAGGTTGTGATACTGACTGCGCCTTTCATTCGCCTCTGAGCTACCATCAACCCCTTCAAACATCCAGCCTACTTCGATGTTATGCGACAACGAACAAGGAAACCGAAGTAAAAAAGAACACGTCCAGCGACAAACAATTGCTTTGTTTTGCCAACGGCAAGCTAGCACAATAACGACTTCATTTCAACTGTAAACGATTAGGCCTATAAACTTAAAACTTAAACGGAGCAGCTCGTATGAGAACGCCAACTAAAATACTGGGAGCAGGAACAAAGACCAAAATAAACATGTTTTATCAGGGAATAAAAACATATCGATCTAGATCTAGTGCTGACGGAAAAGAGTGCCAAACTGACAGAAAACAGGAAATGCTCGCAAAGAAGAAATGAAAACTTTCTGGGATTGTCTCCTGGCTTCCGTACTAATAACTGTAAAAATAAGTTGTAATCTTAATTAACGACGAAAGCAATCATGGAAACGACAGGAACGGAAGAAGCAAAAGCGAATTCGAGAGAAGGGAGTACGAAAACAATTTAAGGGAGGAAGGGGTGGGTCCAGGAAGAGAATTTAAAAAAGGACGGGGGAGGGGAGGGTCAGTGGCGGTGGGGACGAGAGTTCAAGGGAAGAAAATTCAAAAGTGTGTGTGAGTGTGTGTATGTGGGTTTGGGGTGGGGTGGGGGGGGGGAGGAAGGGGAAAACTCATTTCAGGAGGGAGGGAAGAGAATTCAACTGGGGAGGGGAGGGGGGGGGGAGAAGGACCCAGTTTGCTCGTCTAGAAGGCTGTCATGCAAAATGCCAAAAAGCTGGCTGTGCTTCCGCAACGTCCCACGGGCTGTTCTAGAAAGAGTTGCGCAGACCCATCACGCGATCCACCCATTAGTCTCCCCTACCTTTTGGCATCCCTGAAGAAGAGCATTTTCCTCTACCGCTGCCCACTCCGGATGGATAAAAACAGGCAATCTCAGCTAGGGCGACGTGCAATACCGGTGCTTGATTTATGACTCAGTACGGTATTTCTGAGTTCGTTAAAGTGGCAGTTGTTTTCTCAGGGCCTTACTAATTCTGTTTATTGTTCACATTCATTTCTGCCAATCCCCCCTCCTTTCTCTCATTCTCTCTCTCTCTCTCTCTCTCTTC
>NW_004797352.1:1088236-1089821 GCF_000002075.1 Aplysia californica
GAGAGAGAGAGAGAGAGAGAGAGAGAGAGAGAGAGAGAGTAGTATAACATGCAGCGATTTTTATATCTTAATCAAATTTTAATGGTCACATCCATAATGAGAAAACGGTCACTTTCATCGTTTGTATATATATTAAAAAACTAAATTGTAAACGATGGGAACAACACCTGCACTCTATTTCATTCAGAGGCAATCAATCGCGTTGTTCGGACATCTAGATATAGCACGTAAGGCAGCTAATCAGCTTGCCAGTAAAGTTTACTACAAAAGAATATCCGGCTACAAGGCAAGAGTAAGACCAAAGAAACCCTGGATCAAGGGTGTGAAGTATACCCTAAAAACATGCAGCATCCCATCCAGCCAGGCCAACCAGCTACTAGAGACAGAAAGCTTTTTCTCCGCTCGACGTCCTAGAGGTACAAAAGGAAGGATAAAGTAACGTTAGACTAAAGTATAACCTCTCTCTCTCAACCTCCTCTCCCCATCTCCTCATAAAAAACATCGTGATGTGCAGGCCATCATCATCATCATCATCATCATCATCATCATCATCATCATCATCAGAACCATCAGAACCATCATCATCATCATCATCATCATTATCATCATCATTTGTCATTAGGCCTATGATTATTATAATCACAGTCCTCGTCATGATGGTTCATTTCCTGTCACCTTTATTTTAGATAGGCTATGCAACAGGCACAATAGGAGAAAAACCCATCGTCTTATCATCTTATCAGTTTCACAATTTCTTTCATCCACAATTAGTCAGGATGTACAGAAAGAGGAGATGATTGGGGAAAAGTTTGGCCACAGTTCATAATATTACTTGGCGACTCCTACAACAAGATATATCACCTTAACCTTCCTAGCATTTCTATAACCTGTAAACACGGAAAACGTGGACATGCTATAGATCTCTGGACCTTTAGCGTATGGTTGTGATATATATATTACATTTATTCGTCGTTATAAGGCCTTATTATGAGCACTCAAAATCCAGCAAGATCTCAAGTTATGCCGCGTAATTCCCTGCAGCCGAACAACTCGCTCTTGGCGGCTTCACGTCATAACCACTTCAATAAAGCTGCCTTTTACAACGCTATAACGACTTGTATCGACCGGCGGAAGTGAGTCGAGTCCCTTCCGGCGTCGGAGTCGCTCTCGTGTCCAGCACTCCCACCCCCACCCCCCTCTTTCCCCCTTTAACGTTACAAAGATAAGGATGCCGATCATATTCACGCTTACCTCTCGAGGGAGATCCCACTTCAAAGAAACACATTCATCAACGCATGTGTAGTTAAGATCGGTTTCCGTCGGAACAGACGTAACGGCAAGACAAATGAAAAATTGTAATTAATAGCTCGGAACAGATGTCAAGATGAATTGGGAGCTACCCCACGTGCATACAGGAACGTTAAGACCAGCTCAATATCTTGCCATGATTATGTTAAATCAAAAGAGTAGTGAAGCTCACAAAGCAGGACTTATAATTGCGTGTAGAAATAATTAGATTCAGCAATCATTTATTGTTTCTCAGTTTTTCCTCTTTCGGCAGATATATTCTTGGCGTGACACACAC
>NW_004797352.1:1091851-1092904 GCF_000002075.1 Aplysia californica
CACACACCAAACTCGAGGCACAAGTCATCAATACGTGAACCACTAATTAACCTTTGGCGTCCAGCCAATTCAATTTCCACTGATCCCAGTCGGAATCCTGTCTGGAGAATTCGAACAAGCAAAAAAAAACAAAGAAAGAAAAAAAAAGAAAGAAAAAAAAAAAAAACCCAAAAAGAACTCAGAACCTCCTAAAGAAACAATACAATAAAGGAAGTAGAGATCCCTTTTTTCTTTGTGTGCGACTTCAAGACAGAAAAATAATATAAAGCAAACACTTCACAATCCGAGGGAATCAATGAACAGTATGTGGGACTGCATCGAATAAAACAGTAGCGATCACCAATTCAGTTGTTCGGTAGGAACGGCACTGAGCTAGGGGGCCCCACTCCGGATGAAAAAGCGGGCGTTCGGACAGAGAACGGCTGGTTTTCTTGGGTCTGGAACCCCCTAGTTTTCCCACCAATCTTTCCCAAAAGCACGTACACAATGGGTAAATCAATAAAGGGCTAGGCGACTTGTTTGGGCCAGTGAGTAGTCATCGTATGCTGGGGTCCATTCTTACTGGCTGCTAATATTAATGGAAGGCCTTCGGAGGTCACAGAAAGGAGCGAAGAAGTATCGGAATGTTAGAAGGGAGTTTCGGCACGTGTAGTAGTGCGACTACTACAAGTACAAGAGTTACTGTGGTAGCAAGTATACTTTATTCTTTCAGTGCAAAACTGGATGGATGGATAGATAGATAGATAGATGGATGGATGGATAGATAGATTGATAGATAATTATATAGACAGACAGACAGACAGACAGACATACAGACAGTAAAACAGATAGATAGATAGATAGATAGATAGATAGATAGATAGATAGATAGATAGATAGATAGATAGATAGATAGATCGACGGACAAACAGTCAAACAGACAGATAGATAACTGAACAAACAGACATGCTGAGGAAAACACAGAGACGGGGAGAGACATAAACTATAGACACACACACACACACACACACACACACACACACACACACACACACACACACACACACACACACA
>NW_004797352.1:1094787-1095919 GCF_000002075.1 Aplysia californica
ATGTTGTTGTTGTTGTTTTTTTTTTAAAGTTGGGTTTTTATTCTTACCGTTTAGTTTATTTGCTTTCTGGCTGTTGTGTGTGTGTGTGTGTGTGTGTTTGTGTGTGTGTGTGTGTGTGTGTGTGTGTGTGTGTGTGTGTGTGTGTGTGTTTGTGTGAGGGGGGGCGCTAACCATCATAACCACATACCCGAATAGATTGGGGTTCACATCATATCATATCATATCATACCACATCATGTTATACCATATAGCAGTTTGAGTGGGTTTTTCATTGTTTAGATTAACTTTTATGACTGAACTTACTTAACTCTTTTGAAGACGATTAAAGAGTGAGCACGTTCGACTGTAAACATACAAAACATTAACAGTACTCATGTTAGTCACAATATTACGATCATTTGCTTCAGTAAAACACGATGTAGATATCTAGACAAACCGTATACAGACCCCTAATCACATCCCCATAATTAGTACTTTGTTTTAGATATGGTGGCTTTGGTAAGTGCCCTACATATCCGATCTGTGTTAGTAGGCAACAGCAGTCTTCGAAAGAAAAGGAAGTACTTAAACGGACATTCTTTGTTTTCTTACTCCCGCTTCCACTGGAGCTACTAGGGAAGTCTCCTTGAAGTGATCGATTGCTTCCGGGGTCAGTGGAAGCCAACGTCATGACCCCACAAGTCAAGAATAACAATATATCTAATGGGTCAGACAGGACGAGCAGATCTGGGCTTCCGCCCCGTAGGATCCTATATCAGATACAGTCAATCGAAGCGATCAGCAGAAAGGCTTCAAATAAAAGAATAAGCAAATGAATATATTTTATTTATATGTATAAACGAATTAATGAATGAAAAGATCAATAGAATATTAGACAGAAATCAGCAAAACAAAACAAAACAAAATCTCCCCACCAAAAATAACCCTTGGAGAAAGAAAGAAAAATCAAATTACACATAAAAAAACCGATAGCATACACGCAGTGATCCAGTGTGTCCCTCAAACAAACTTAATAGAAATAAGTTTGCTACGTAGTAGCACCTTTAACTTATGGATCCTTAAAAAATATGTCCTCTAAGAAAAATAATTTTAAAGGTAGCAAACAAACAACAACCAAAAAACTAACACCCCC
>NW_004797352.1:1096920-1098044 GCF_000002075.1 Aplysia californica
GGAGGGAGGGAGGGAGAGGAGGAGAAAGAGAGAGGGGTTGTGGGGGTGGGTGATGTGAAGAAAACATAGCAAAGATATATTGCTCTTACAAATTTGTATTGCTTCTTTTCACTGTTATTAGTAAGAAAAATATTCTCATCTTTGGAACAGTAGGAAGATGATAATACCCTTAACGTCTCATTTGCTCCTTATTCCTTTACTTATAAAGGAAAACTGTGCGGTCAGTCACAGACTACAGAAATAAAAGGAATGTAATATTGATTAATGTAATTCTTTCCTCTAAAAATACTTTTGATTAAATTGGCAGAAGTAAACGCCATGAAAAGACAAGAAGTGAGAAAGGACTATAAAGGGATTCGGTGTAAAGCTTAATCATGAATATTATTACAGAGTAGAAAGAGTGCTTTTTAAGCCTACAAGAAAATTCTATTAACATTGAAAAAGTTGTTAGGTGTTTTCATCTGCTGATGAGGATAGCGAGTTCTCAATTTCGCTTTGTTTTGTTTTTGTTTTAGTACGAGTATCGGTAGTTTTACGGCAGTTGCAACACAAATAGATGTTTTAAGTGCCGAAAATTAGAGGGGTTATTTAACTAAAGAATAATACACAAGAAAGAAAAGAAAAATTAGAAGTTATAACGGTGAAAGTGGTTTGTTAGGAAAGGAGGAGCGAACCAAACCTCAGCTCTCGCCAACCACTCACTCTGAATTCTGTGAAACGGCATCCCCATGTAGAACATTTTACAGATCCCTTACGTACTTTACTGAACCTTTTACTGGTAGGCCTATTATGTATCCTTGTGGTAAAATGTTTGTTGCACTCGCACGTTATACATAATATAAACAAGAAAGATAAAGCCTGGCATACAAACTGTAACTTGTGAATCAATATACACCACTTTGCTTGCTGAAAGACTCACACAAGTTCCCACATATCTAGTAGCGGTGTCAACGCCATTGCCAGGCACGATTTGAGAGCTCTTGTATAGTAACCTTTGGAACAGTGGACGCCCCTGGCAACCTTTCCTGTTTCTTGTTGACAGGTAGGGAAAAAGGCCACGGCAAGTCTCGTCTGGCGTGTGAAAAAGAGAGAGAGATAGAGATAGAGAGAGAGAGAGAGAGAGA
>NW_004797352.1:1098144-1099853 GCF_000002075.1 Aplysia californica
GAGAGAGAGAGAGAGAGAGAGAGAGAGAGAGAGAGAGAGAGAGAGAGAGAGTTTTGAACAATCTGAGTGTGGTCATGACTTGGGTTCGAAGGTGTTAGACTTCAACATCAAACAAACAAAAAATACCCCAAGATTTGAAAATGAGCCTGAAAACTAATGAGTGGCCTAAAAATACCAGTAGTTTTATGTGGGACCATAATGAAGTTTCACAAACGTGTTTTTAACCAAACATGTCAATGGCAGATGGGGGAAATGTATAAACAGCTTGGTGGAGATCAACAAGATACCTTTAGTGTAAACATAAATTGATTTGACTAATGGCAGCACGAGTTGAAGCGTCTTTATACAGGATGAGATAGAAAGAAAGATCGAACATTGTCTTTCTGAAATGAGCCCTTTTCTTGAGTAAACTGAAAACTTCGAACCTTTTATATTGTAAGAAAACGTGTACGTGCTAGTTCCCACGGATCTCAGTTGGTTGATAAAAAATATCCAACAGTGCGCATTCCTCGGGAGATGGGCTGATCAATTTACCGTCCCCACTACAGATATTATGAATATCGGCCTATGTGGACACTCCTATCGATTGGTTTTGCTAATGTGCTTAGGGCTGTCATATCGATAGAAGGTGATATGAAATGTTTTTGGGGGCTATTCACGTCAGGCTTTAAAAATGTTATTGAGTTAGGATGTTAAAAATCGTCGAAACCAGCAGAATAGCTAAGACAAAGACAAACTTGTACATGGAAAACCTTTCAATGGGATAAAAAGACGTGTCCTAAAATAGGTCAGGGTTGTTGTTTCATAAGATTGTTTTTAATAGAAATTCTTTACCATGTTATAAAAAATACTTGTTAAACATTTAACAATATTTATAGGCGCCAATTTTTCTTTGTGTTTTACCAAATTGATATGGCCCCATAATACAATATACGGCTCCAAAAATTGCCATGGACAACAAAGGAAAAAAATGGCAGTCGCAAGCTGCATGCTATTTCTGTAACGCAGCTGTGATATCGCCATAAACATTTCTTGACCCTCCGACGCTGAAAAGAACAGATCGAAAGATGGTCAACTGAGTACAGATCTACACCAACTGTCGCATGTTACGATAAAAACATATATATGGATCTGGGGTTATTTCTAATATTTTTAAATACAAATCCTTCTCGGTGTTTCGATCATAGACTATTTTCATATTCTCCGCTTTTCCAGATTAATAATTATTCTGAACCAAAAGCTTAAAAAGAGAGACAACAAAATGAGATAAACGATATGGCGAAAAAATAGGTAATGGATCAAGAGGTATGATTGTTTCGGAGTGGGGGCGGTAAGAAAGAATGGTCTTAAATGCTTAAAAGATGCTTACACATTCTAAATAGACGTAAGCTGTTTAGGGTCACAGCATTTTATTAAACAAAAAGCATCCGGAAATGACCTTCCTGTGCAAGACTGTGTTCAAAAGTGTATAGCCTATCCAAGTATTTTCAACCAGACTTCAGGATTTGTGTCAGTCCACGTCTTTGCGACATTTCGTTTACTGTACACTGAGAAAAAAAAAAAGAATTATTACTCAATCTGCTTAGTCCAAGGACACGTTGTTATAGTCCAAACAACGTCCCAGAAATGGTTTCCCGCCTTACCCAGGTGGCTCAGAAATACAGTCAGGTTCGATCAAATCCTCTTTCTAACTGAAAAAAAAATACTCC
>NW_004797352.1:1100218-1102851 GCF_000002075.1 Aplysia californica
CCCCCACTCACACAGACACGAATTGCATTGCAGTTTTTTTCAAACAGTATACTAAAAGCCAGAGCTGTATCTTTATAGTCTCATGATCGATATGATAATAATCATGCTGACGTACGCAGAAAAGAGAAATGACTACTGCTGACAGTTAGTCAAAACGATCTCGCACTAGGAAAAAGAAACAATGCAAAATTATAATGCCAAGACACATCACCTCGAAAAGGATCTCAAAATGAGCTTTCCTAAGGAGACGTTTTGCTGACCACAAAAAGCCCTGTTGGTGATCTAATGATCTTTGTAGGGCTCATGCCTCTCTTAAATTCTGATTCTGACTTGAAAATTGTTCTTTACCCAGACAGAGCAGCGTCCTACGTATGACCGCCAAAGGTCAACAGAATCTGAAACCAATATTGATAGCGTCCTTCCCTCGTCTGTCTTACTCCAGTTTAACATTAAACACTTCGTTCAAAGGCAATACATTTTGCCATCTGTATATTATAATTATTTCTTTGTTTAGCATAAGAAAACATGAACATTCTTTATCTTGAATTATAAACGCCTTTCCAGGGTAATTTTGAAGATGACATGTGTCCAGTTGGAAGAGTAGAGAAGACGGAAGGAGAGAGGGAAGGAAGGAGGAATGAAGGAAGACTCTTTACAAAGAAGTAGTCTAAATATCACGCATGTACACATCAGTGGACGTTTATATTCGAGTCAGACTTCCATGTGTGTTATTCGACGTGTAAAGGGATGCAATAAATAAGTTCTATTTACTAGCACATAATAGGAGAGAGAACAATAAAGGAGGAAGCTGAAAAGCCAAATCACTCAACACCACGTTACAGGGTTTTTTTCGCGACAACGTCATCCCCTGAATACAGACTGTTTGTGCTCACCTGAATAATATACAACAATAACTCTGTTCCCAAAACAACAACAAAGTCAGATGCCAAATCCACTAACTAAGTTCCTGGCACACCGAAATATTTGTTCAGATTAATAATCGCACTGATATGATGAGCCAACAGGAAAACAAAGCACAACCACCAACACTCTCTTCTCATCAAACTAGTTGGCATTAGCCCTATTCACGAGGCCCTACCGAAAAACAATCGATCACTATCCTATTTGAACACGCGTCTAATCGAATTCAGAGTTTCCAATAAAGAAGAAGAGAAAGAAAAATATCCCACATCACGACGCATAGAAATACGGGAGTAGCGTGGATGACTTGGGGCAGATGTACGTCGGGGTATTGTGTGAGTGTGTCCGGACCCTCGTGCGAGGCACACAGAGAGGGGAGCGTGGGGGTCTTGGCGCATCCTTTCGCCGCTCACGTTCTCACTTGTGCAGGATAGAGCTGGCCAGACACTCATTTCCCGATTAACCGGATTTTGCACACTTTCAAGTTCAGTTAAAATGGATCGAGTGGTGTAAAGTTATGGAAATTACCTCGAAAGTATGATGCCTGAAAAGCGAAAGGGGGGGGAAGATTGACATGTTGAGAACCATTATAATATATACATAGGAGTGTTTCGTCATTCACACACATGCTTTGGTGTCGATGAGCTTCGCTAAGTATAAAAGTTGTTTTTTTCAAGGCAGACATTATTTTCACAAAGCTAAAAGACAAAACGAGAGTTTGCCCCATTTGGTAACACGATTCGGAATTAGAAGGAGGTGATAAGTCTCAGAACATCTTAATAATAATTTTTGTACTTCGTACTTTATAACGAACTCTACCAAGCCATGCACTCATGAATGAATCAATGATCCCATCGAAAAAAGCAACCGAATAACCGGGTTGTATATTCGAATTGTATTCACCTCTATGCAGGGGTGTGGGGTTTAGACACGAACGTGTCGGGCCATGGGGTGAGTAGGGCTGTGGGGATATGGAGTGGACGTCGTTTTTCGGGGAGGGTGGAAAGGGGGGGGGGCAGTGTATGTGGGGTTAGTTCATGGGAACAAGGGGCCAGCAGTCTTGAGATTGTGTGTGTTGAGTTATTGTGTGTGTATGTGTGTATGTAGATCTGTGTGTGTGTGTGTGTGTGTGTGTGTGTGTGTGTGTGTGTGTGTGTGTAGATCTGTGTGTGTGTGTGTGTGTGTGTGTGTGTGTGTGTGTACGACTACATGTTGATGTGGACTGTTAAGGGGCGAAAAGAGGGGAGGGGGTGATGACAATCGGGCCAGGGTTCAATGCAGTTCTTGGGGCCCGTGGGGTGGGGTTGTGGGGAAGGGGGGATGGACCAGGGTTCAGTGTTGTTGATGTGATGAGTCTCTGCCACCATTGCCCATCAGGCGTGACCGGAAACAGGAAGCTGGATTTCCCTCCCGCTCCTCCCGCCGTGGTCCTCTGGAGCAATGAACGTGATCTCTCTCTCTCTCTCTCTCTCTGTCTCTCTCTCACTCTCTCTCTCTGTCTGTCTGTCTGTCTGTCTGTCTGTCTGTCTGTCTGTCCCTCTCTGCCTCTCTCCGTCTCCCTCTCTCTATCTCTCTCTCACTCTCTCTCTCTATATCTCTCTCCCTTTCTCTCTGTCTCTCTCTGTCTCTCTCTCCCTCTCTCTCCCTCTCTCTCTTTCACTTTCTGTCTCTCCCTCTCTTTCTCTCACTCTCTCTTTGTCTCTCTCTGTCTA
>NW_004797352.1:1103763-1104941 GCF_000002075.1 Aplysia californica
TGTGTGTGTGTGTGCGCGCGCGCGCATTGTGTGGATTGATAGATTGAAAGATGTAAATAGTGATAGAAAGACAGACATTTTTAACGATCATAGCTGTCGTAGATGCAATACGGTGGCTGGTGCTTCATATATATGAGATTTAAATATCAAGTAAAAATTGGAAAAATCCCAGAGAGAAAGAAAGAAACAAAGAAAGAGAGAAGGAAATGAAAAAACAAAAGAAAAGAAGAAAGAAAGAAAGGAAGAATGAACGAAAAATCGAAAGAAAGAATAATATCGAAAGAGAAAAAGAGGAAGAAAAAGAAGAGGAGGAGGAGGGGGAGGACAAGATGGACGGAGCAGAAGGAGAAAGACGACCATCATAATCGCAATGAATAAGAGGAATGTGGTGGTGCTTGCACTAGGGGTATGGTTATTATCCTTGAGTGTTGATGCTATCGATCTGCTACTTTGGCAGCGCTCACTCTCACCTCTCTGTTTTCTTCTTACTAATAATGCTTCACGCAGCCTCGAGCAGTCTCGCCTCGGGCGAACCTCGCACAGGCGTGCTCCATATATAGACCATGCCAGAGGGCATTACAGTTTTTCCTCTCCCTCTCTCTGTCTCTGTCTCTGTCTGTCTGTCTGTTGGGTTTTTTTTACGGATGCGTGGGAGAAACAAGTAAATAGTATAATTCATGTCATCGGGCTGCTGCTGCTGCTGCTGCTGCTGAGGATGTTGATGATGATAATGATGATGATGATAACGATGATGACATTGATAACACTATAATATATTAAGGATTATAATAGACTGGTATTATTTTTCCCTTTCTCTTTAAAACACTTCCGATTTTAGACTTTTCTTGAAACAAAATACCAGAGTTATGTAATGTTTGATGAAGAAGGACGAAAGAATTACAATCATGCTTTCAGTTAAAGAAAAGAAGACAGTTTGCGTGACGTAAATCACTCCCAGGTGCCAGAGCATTGTCTGTGACAAAAACGTGCGTGGGTCAGACAGAGCTTATCTGAACCTGTTCCTACCACCGTCATATGCCTATAAGAAATGCCAATTTCTACTTCTTCTGGCAGTTTCGAAAGGAGGATACAGTGTCTGTTAGTGCATAGTGCGTGTGTGTTTGTGTGCGTGAGTGTACATTTGTGTTTGTGTGTGTGTGTGTGTGTGTGTGTGTGTG
>NW_004797352.1:1106548-1108518 GCF_000002075.1 Aplysia californica
TGTGTGTGTGTGTTTGTTGGGGGTTTTTTACGGATGCGTGGGAGAAACAAGTAAATAGTATAATTCATGTAAGTGGGTCAGTCGTCTGAGACTATACTTCACATTTTTTCTTCATGTCACGGTTTTTGTTTTCACCAGAAGTCCACCTTTGTACAGGAAAATCTCTTCTGCAGAAAAAAGCGACGGAAGTTCTTTGACTACTTATATCCTTTATTTCAATACATGGGACCGCTGTTACTCCTGAACAATCCAAACACAGAAATCAGCTTTTGCATTGAAATATCTCTGCTGCAGAAAAAACAACAATGGTTTTATGACTAATATTATCCTTTATTGCAATACTTGGGACCAGCTGTACCCTTGGAAAATCTTAACACGTATACCTTGTGCACATTGCCAATCGTATTCAAATAAATTGAGTCAAGCCCTACCGGATTTTTCCCATTGAAAAAAGCTACGATTTTGTCACAATACTCGTAACATTAAAAAACAAACGCGTTTAATTTTGAAGGTCACAGTCGAATTTATACGAATTCGGTCAAATTCTGCCAAAGGGGTAGCATTTACCCTATCCATAAAAAAGTCGAGCTGACCTCGACATAATCAAAGAAATTCCTTTAGTAGTGTGCACTCGGTATAAAGAAATCGACCATTGAGTGGCATGATGTTTTATCTGGTCTGTGCAGCACTGTAGTGCTAAGAAAGCCATTCTGTTCCCAAAATGAACAATCCCGGTGATTGTATACAACACTCTATGACCCAATATCAAACTGAACTAGACATTTTTTTCTCATCGTCATTTGAGAGATAATAAATCATTGTCGGGCTTTACCTTTCAAACAGAGGTTGTGCTTCTGCTGTGATGGCTATATGACATTTGTTTTGTATTTGTATATAATGTTGGTTCTGTTCCGTGGAGCGTAGACATAATGAGTTAAAGGACGCAATCCCAGTACTTGCACCAAGAGAGACCAGGGACGAAACATTGTGTAAGCAGTGGCAATGAAATCAAAAGTAATGTTATAGGTAGACATCACATTTCATATGATTTATACATTAAATAGAGAGCGATAGAGAAAGAGAGAGAAGGGGATGGATAGACAGATGGATAGATAGATAGATAGACAGATAGATAGATAGATAGATAGATAGATAGATAGTCAAAACACTAGCACTGCCAAATTTTGCAAGACATATTGATATAATCTCACAAGCAGAAGAGAAAAGATCAAATAAGTACAGAGATCCAGGATTTAAAATTATCACACATGATGCCAAATATTCCATAAACATAAAACAAAGATAATTTCAATAAAATGAGCCCAATCCTGAAAAATAGAAAGATCTCAGAGGCTACCAGAATAAAAGTTGTGAAATGTTATGTGTGGTAAACCCCTCTATACGGCTGTGAATGCTGGACAATCACTTAACACTTTGAAAACAAAATAGAAGCAACGAGAACGTGGTTTCTAAGGAGACTGCTGATAATTTCTTGGAAAGAATAGAAATCTAATGAGGTAGTACCTGGAGACACCCACGGGGCCGCTCCCTGAGAAAATCAATGAGGAAAAGACGAATGCAGTTCCTGGGACACTTGAATAGGCACAATGCCTTTGAAATCTAGCTCTCACTGGCAAACTTGAAGGTATTCGAGGCAGGGGTAGACCTAGAGCAACCTACATGGAGAGCCGAAAGAGATGGGTGACGGGGGGAAATATTTGGGAAGCATCGGAGCAAGGAATACACGGAGAGCCATTATTGCCCATGTCTCTCGCAGATCTGGCACTTGATGATTATGATATTGATATTAATGGAATGAATACTAGTTTCTCAACATATTTCATAGTGATTGACAAACTGGGTCGGACAGATTAGAAAAGCAATACCAATATTTGGTTCCACATTCACTTTGCAAATGTATAAAGTGATTACATTCGCAAGGGTAGGGTTTCACACAATACTCTTGAGAG
>NW_004797352.1:1113708-1117732 GCF_000002075.1 Aplysia californica
GGTAGAACAACCTTACAGAGCCAAATTTGAATGTTCTGTACTGACTTGTGAGCATTACAGTCCTTGTTATGCACTACATTCAGGTCTCCAATGTTTTCAGATTTTGTCAAATAAAACAGGCCTAAAACTCCAATTGTGTACCATAAACAGCAAAAATGCTCCTGTAAAGTTATCGAGAAATGTGTATAAAAGATTGTGTCCAAATGTGAAACAATTCTGACAGTAACTATCTGAGATCTACTCAATATAGTGTTGCAACCTGGTCAGATAAACAATTCTGAGAAAACTGCAAAGAGAGATAATTTTTGGTGAAGATTTTCCTACATTGCTGCCTCTCTTAAATGCATTTTCCAACTATTTATACGTTTGATAAAGGAATTAGGCTTCTAAAGATGGATCCTTGATATTGATATCTATTAAGATACCCCAAAATCCGAAAACTGATATTTTTTCAAAATTTTTACTGATCTGACCAGTGGATCCCCTTAAAGAGGTGATCGTGGCTGGTTGGCGGGTTGGTGGACGTTTTGGTGTGTTTTGCTCCTTCTCTTTCCTATCAAACATGTATCGTCCTTATTTCTCCCCCTTCTTTTCGTTGCATATTACTCTCTCTCTTAATTAATATCTTTAATCTTCAGTACACATAAGACCTATTTGTGTTGCAAGTGCCGCAAAAATTCTTACTAAGACTAAAAAGAGGTGATCAGGGGTGCAAGGGTCTTGGATATGTCTCAGCATGGAGGTTTCCATAGATCTGATATTACTATTATCATTACACGTGATGCGATCTGGACTCTAACTAGAGGGATGAAGGACAGGACAGTAGTTCTGTAATATGTTATTCAAGAAAGGTTAGGTAGGACAGTAGTTATGTAATAAAATATGTTATTCAAGAAAGGGTCGGGCAGTTATAAGTAGTTGTGTCATATGCTATTCAAGAAAGGACAGGACAGTAGTTGTGTAATATTTTATCCAAGAAAGGACAGGACAGTAGATGTGTAATATGTTATTCAAGAAGGGTTAGGTAGGACAGTAGTTATGAAGTCTTTGTGTGTAAAGTTAGAAACATGTGTAGAGACACACATAACGCTGCCGATCGAAGAAATAGGATAGGTGAAGAACACCACGCCACGTATAGATTTTTTTTTAACCCAGAGGACACAAAATCAATTATAGCACATTGAACATTTTATAATGTGTTTTACCCTTATTGTTCCGCTATTCGAAAGGATTTCAAAACATGACACACTTGAAGATACAGATATTATATACGCTTCTTCCACCGACCCCCTCCCCTAAACCTCCCCACCCAAAGACTCAATTTAGGGCGGGGCGGTCCTCTTTTATAGAGAGCATAAGCAAAAAATATCTACGTGGTAACGTGAAGGAAGCAAACTGAGACGCATCTTTAAAGCAATTTGAATGACAAAATTTCCACAAACGTCAGGAAATTACTCACTCAAAAAGGAGGCCGCAAGGAAATGTATCGCAAAACAGAATGTAGACGATCAATGACCACAATGCAAAACGTGTTAGGCCAAATTATATTTACGATATGGCAATGGTTACAGTTTTCATAATTGCTGTCTTCTTTGGCTTAACTTGGCCGTTACCATATCAAAAACCTTTCCCACTACGTTGAGCGCTTGTTGTTGATCTGTGTGTATGTGTGTGTTTTTGTGTTGTGTGTGTGTAGGTGTGTGTGTGTGTGTTTGTGTGTGTGTGTGTGTGTGTGTATGTGTGTGTATGTCAGAGAGAGAAAGAGAGAGAGAGAGAGAGAGAGAGAGTGTGTGTGTGTGTGTGTGTGTGTGTGTGTGTGTGTGTGTGTGTGTGTGTGTTTGAGTGTATGTGTGTATGTGTGCGTGTGTTTTTGCGTGTGTATGTTCACTGTCAACATCAAATAGACACAAAATTAAGCTGGAAGCATTTGATTTTTGCGGTAGCTTCTATGGATGTTATCATTTAAGAGCATAAATAATGATGCTGAAAACTTGTAAGCGCAACTCTATTATCGTTTCCATATCTTTGACATGTTACATTGAAACCAACAAAATACGGGTTACCTGTGAGATTCATGTATTCAACATTCTCCGTCGCATCTGTCTTGTTTCTCATGGCTTGCTTTGAGTCTGTCCGCAAACTATCCATAATAAGAAAGTTTAAGCATTCCCCTTTAAAGTGAAATGTTTTCTCGCTGAGAAGCTCTCCAGCCTTGGCGTATATCTCGTAAGTTTTCACTTCTAGAATTTACTTCAATTCCACTACTCAACGCGTAAGATCTTGGTAATCGAAGCGCAAGTTGTTATTTTTGTGTGCTTTCAAAAGACTGGAAGTAAAAAAAAGCAAAACATCCATTTGAAAAGAAAGCATTTTTAACAAAGGAGCCTTCCAATATAGTAAAATATTCAGTAGCTGTTTGACTTCTTTCCTGATTTACTTCAGAGGTCAATGCTCTAGGGAGCTTGACGATCTTGTGGATGTTTATCAAAGAGAGGCTTAGAACTAAAAAGAGCAAGTAAACCGATTACAATGAAAGGATATATTCTTTTCATATAGTATAAGTCAGTCGTACAAAAGAAGGTACTTTGAGTGGCTGCACAATGGTTAGTGATATCCCTATAACAACGGTCTTAAAAATTCATAGACTATTTTCCGCTTTGTACATAAAATTTGTCCCTCCAGTGACAGTATCCAAGGACAGTTGTCAATGACACATTTGTCAGCCTTACACCAACACCTCGCCCACTCCATAGATAGATAGATAGATAGATAGATAGATAGATAGATAGATAGATAGATAGATAGATAGATAGATAGATAGATAGATAGATAGATAGATAGGTGGATAGATAGAGGACCGAGTGATTGTGTGATTATGTATGCGCGTGTGTGTATATGTCTGTGTGTACGTGTGTGCACGTGTTCTTGCGCGTGGTTGGAAGACTGGATTGATTAATGAATGAATATGCAAGTGTTTGTGTGTGTGTGTGTGTGTGTGTGTGTGTGTGTGTGTGTGTGTGTGTGTGTGTGTGTGTGTGTGTGTATTTGAGTGTGTGTGTGTTGTTTGTGCGCGTATGTATTCGTTTATTTTTAATTAGTTTAAAATCCGTCATGTCATCACCTGATTACAAAGTCTAGCTAGCTGCTCTCCCACCAGAAAGCGTCCACACAACAAAAGTGTAGTACCTGACCCCGGTCGCAAGCTACACCACAACCAGAGGGCCAGCTGTTTACTCTGATGCCACAGTCACTTCATCAACAATATAGCAGCGGGGGATTGTCAACAATGCTTCGACCCTCACCTAAAAAGCTGTATCTGCGACAATTTGGTGAGTTACTACGTTGTTGGTGGAACCTTTCGACTCTTGAGCTGGAAGAGATTACCAGACAAGAGAAATCAGACGATAAACATTACGATTCTTTGCTGAATACTGCTATAGCGTGATAAAGTGACAGTAGAATCTGTACACTGGTACAACTGGTTCCGTTTGATGTACGAATCAATCTAGTGAAAGCTGGCGGTGGCCAAGCTAAAAAAAAAATCCCTTCGTAATGATGTTTTTATTTTTTCTTATTGACTGAGAACGTTCTGCTAGAAACATTAAGGATGCACAAGCCCTACATTATTATGGCTTAAATTCTTAACGTTTAGGTGCGCATTAAAATTTACTGAAAACTAGCCAAACCAACTGTGTCAAAGAGAAGGGAAGGGTATCACTTTTAAATACAGTAGTACGAACCTCGTAATTTAAACTGCATAATAAGAAGCCGTGTTCACTCTTGTATTTTGCTATACGCATATTAATATTTTCTTTTTTTGCGCTATGTGGTTTATAAATTATCTTGCTAGGTGTTCACTAGCTAGGAAGTGAAAGAATCAGTGAGAACGCGAGCGGAGAAGAGCTGCCCAAAGCAGACAGAGGGAGTGCCAGAACGAAAGAGAGAAGAGAGATGGAGGAAGGGGGGATAGTGGAGAAAGGAAGTTAGAAAGAGAGAGAAAGAGAGAGAAAGAGAGAGAAAGAGG
>NW_004797352.1:1118218-1129432 GCF_000002075.1 Aplysia californica
GGAGGGTAAGTTGGTGAAGTACATCGTTAATATTTTGTTTTTTTCTCTTTGGAAAATCAACAATCCATTTTTCTGATCTCTTTCTCTTTTTGTTCTTTGATCTTTCGGTCTCCTGTTTGTCTCCCCCACCCCCTTACTTGCTCTCCCTCTCTCCCTTTCTCCCCCCCCCTCTAAGTCTCTTTATCTCTCTCTTTCTCTCTCCCTCCCTCTCTCTCGTCTCCTTTTGTGACCTGTCTCGTATACCTCCCTCCCCGACCTGTTCTTTCCAACAATAGCCCACCCACATGGCAGGGACAACAGATTTAAATTAGAACGTGACAGATAAAAGGTGAGGTGACAGCCGAATAGTGCTTCTCCCAAACTCCTGTCAGGGATTGAACCATCGACCCAATAAACTTGAAGGGTAGCACGTACATGTCCACATGGGTCTCTGTCGCTGCTTCGATTAGGGCCCTCTAGAACCACTATTGATTTGTACCTTCCAACATTGGGACAGACAGGGGGCCGCCAGACGCTGAGACACAACAGAAATAGATGAAAAGAAAAACAAAAGAAGACAAGAATGAGTCTTAACGATTAGCCAAAAGTAAAATAAAATAAACTGCAAAATTAAAGGACATGAATGAGTCAACCATTTAAAACTAGGTGAATACATTAGTACAGGAATTAACTTAAGGATGAATTAATGATAAATAAAATTAATGAAAGCAGGAATTAACAAATCGAAATTAATGAATAATTATTCTATACATATAGCCTTCTAGTTTCCAAGTTCTGTCTCAATTATATTCGAAGTCCAGTTTTTATTTCGTGTATTTGTGATTAAAATATAGTCTCGACTATTTTTAAAAAAAGTTTACTCCCCATCCCACCCACCCACCCCTAAAGTTCCAGATCCTTCCACCCTCCCTATATTCCTTCTTGGCTCTCCCACCCGCAACAGCAAAATCCCTGGACTCATCCCCCAGAACTGCCCTAACGTCGTGCTTCACAACATAATGGCCTCTCCCTTTCATGGCAACGTTCCGACGCCCAGACAAGACAGAATCCGCCTCGCCCCTTGGGCATTCTCTCTTTTCAATACTTGACTCAACCCAGTTTTTCCTCTCTCTATTATATTCGAAGTCCAGTTTTGTTTCGTGTATTTTTTCATCAACTCCTATGATATTTTTGTATAAGTAGTGGTCCTTGTCAGAAAAAGTATAGTCTGGACAATTCCATCCCCACCAACCTTCCCGAATCGCGAATTGTAAATACCTTTAAAGAACTGTGTTTCAGTTTTTACCACGAGTAGTTTTATCTGTCATAAAGTGTCAGATCTGATGCAGACACGGACGATCATGGTTCGATATTCAATCCTCTACTCAGATACTCTTTAAAAAAACCTTCCATGTTTTCCCTCCGTCTCCTCGTCATGCATCTGTTCGGGCTCCCCGTGTAAATTTCTCTTGCTCTACTTCTGTCTAATTTGCCTTCTATTTTTCCAGTGAGAAATAGGCGTCCAATGACTTTGTGTCAATTCAAGTGTCCCTGAGACTACATTGGTCCTTCACAATTTTTTTCCTTAGTGAATACCCTACCCACACTTATTTCAGTACAACCTCTTTTGGTTTCTTTTGCGTCCTTATAAATTTTCAAAATAATTCCCCTAAGAAATATCATTTCGGTTGCTTCAATTTTAATTACCTTTTCACCATCTCTAGTTGTCGCCAAGCATTCAAAATCATACATACCAGCGTCTGTGTTGTAGTGCATAGGTGCTGTGCAGAAGCAACGCAGAAGGCCGGAGTTTGATTCCCATATCGGAATAATTTCTTTCGAGCATGTCGGTCTTTTTACTGAGACATCGTATCCCAGGTTGGTTCTGACAGGCAGGGGCGAAGTCAGCCATCTAAATAATCCAGATTGTGTCAACGGGGACGTAAAACATCTACTTAAAAACGTATTGAAAGGCTGACTACACATAGCCTTTTAACACGCCTGGTTCACCTGTCATTGAGGATTTTTCAAAATTGGATTCCTTGTGTTGAACCTGTTGTCAGCTTTTGCAATGTAATTTCGCTTAATTTCGGTGGAACAATTATTGGTTTCAATATAACAAACATTGGGAAGTACTAAGATTTAGTATTGGGTCCTCATACCCAACCCAGCGCGTCCCCAGGTGGTGGATAGGGGAAATGCTCCAGATATGGAGGTTAGCTGCTAAGCAGTCGTGAACCAAATGGGAGATGGTCGAGGAGAGTAGAGGAGAACCCTGGTGGCCCAGGTGCTTCAATAAATACCGCACACACTCGAAGAAGGGACCATCTAGGCGACGGGAGACGCCATAAATCCTACAGAAGCCCCCATTGCTTTGTGGGTTGTCAGTGGATGACAAAGGCTAGAAGAGAAAACTGTACACAAGCCGGCAGTAGGCAACGGGAAACCACTGCTGTAATATCCCAAGAACAATCATGGAAAAGAACAACAACCTACTTACGGAACCTAAACAAATGGGTAACACGGAAAGATCAAGGAAACGTAGCTTTTTTAGAGCATGAATGGAGAACCATGATCACTGATGTCTGTCGTAGATCTGGCACTGGATGATGATAACAAACAGTTGAACATATTTGATCTTTTCACCTTTGATCAGGAAATTACAAATTGGATATAACTCCTTTTTTCTTAGACATTACCGTGCATTTAGAGTGTTTTATATAGATTCACCTTAAAATAACCCTTTACGTTCACTTTCCGCTACAACAGTATCTAGAAGCAATTGGAGTGCCTTTTCTTTCTGAATCTGACACAACTGTGTCACCGGTGTATCTGATGTTGGTAATATTTACTCCAATCACTTTGAGACCTGACATTTTTTCTATACATCTAAAGATTGTTTAATTGGATATGTTAATAACATGGACTGATGACGCAAAGCGTTCTAGCCAAACTCCTCTTTCAATCAGCTTATAACAAATGTATTGGACTCAGTAAAATTCAGAATAATTCTTAAACACTTTTTATATATGAAAAAAATGCTTAGCTCTTCCAAACATTTAAATAGTCCATCATGTACTGTTCATGCAAAGCCTTTGAATAATCAATAAAACATAAATAATATATAGGTCTTTCCGTGTTACAATACATTTAACATTGCTATGGTGAGTAAAGCATTGCGGGTAACCTTGACAGGAACAAAGCTAAATTTTGTTTGAGATATCTCTGGTCTCATACTCTTTTTCATTATTTCCATGAGTATTCACAGCATTTTTTTGTTGGTAAAATGATTCATAAAGCTTAATTTCATGGCGTTTTTCAAACGTGAATATATTAGTAGTAGGACAAATTGACTTCTAGTTCTGCCACCAGGATTCTTTCACGAGCATCGCCTTCATGGGTGTTTCTCAAACCAGGAATTCGAAGTACTGAAATTGTTTTCTTTGCACCATTCTATGAGACGTTCCTCGCATTCATTTTCTTTACCTATTCCCTATGGCCCAATAACATGCATACCTTATGTGAGTGTGTCTCCTTCCTCTATGCTTAAGTCCCCCATGTCTGTCATTATGTCCTGAGACTTTCTTTTATTGTTTCACTGCCTCATTCAGACCTTTAAAGAATGTCTCTTCTTCGTCATTGTCAAGTGCCGATAGTGGTGCATTTCTAGGACATACCCAAGTATATTATTAATGCAGGTGTTTTACGCCTCCATCGTCACAATTCAGATAATTTATGAGACGGACTCCCAACCCTGCCTGTCAGGGCCAATCCAGGCTGAGAGGGATGCAACGTCTTTGCAGAAAGGCAGAGATACTCAATAAAACTGTTTTCTCCTCACTAGAAATCGAACTTGGATCTCCCGTGTACAACAGCAGAGCGCCTAACAGCTACACCACAGATGCCGGTTTTCCAAATATATGCACCAACATCAGAGCATGGCTATGACGAATTAGAGAAATTTTTTAAAGGTCTAGCTGAAGCAATGAAAAATTGAAAGTATTAAGTTCCCCTTTCAAACTTGCTGAGATGACTGTTTCTGACACTTACCAAAAATCTTTGATGCTTTTTTAAATGGCTTCATCAAATACAATTCCTAACTTCCTTTCTTGTTTTTTTCTCATGAATAATACTATAATTTATCTGTTTACTACCTGTCGTTCAAGACGGTAAAGAATCACAGATAGCGGTAACAGTATCAAGGGCAACATGCAGGAACATGGTTTCATCAAACTTTTAGGGCACAAAAATAAATTAATTTTGAAAAGTTACAAACAAATTCGCATGTAAACATTCCGACAGTGATCTGGCAAACAATAATCTAGTGGCTTATTTTGGTATTCCGGCTTCACATCAACAAAGTTGCTTTCTGAGCGTACCTGCATACCTTTTCTGTTGTAGCATGCTGATCTGGACCTGAGATTATGATAATACTAATGGTCTCTTTCCAAATTAGTAAGGTGAAAGTTGGGGTTAGGGGCAGCATTCTTTGAGGAACAAAGAACATGCTACACCCACCTCCCACCTCCAACACACACGCGCGCACACTCACGCAAACACACGCGCACACACACACACACAAACACACTCACACAAACACTTCCACTACCTCGTACAGACACTCTCACCTTGACCTGTCTATTACCCAATTTTGTCTCCCTTCATCTCACTGTCTGTCTGTCTCCACCACTCCCCCCTCCCCCCTCAACCCCAAAAAACGCCACCCCCCGCCTCTCTATCTATCTATCTATCTATCTATCTATCTATCTATCTATCTATCTATCTATCTATCTATCTATCTATCTGTGTGTATGTGTATGTGGTTGTGGTTATTTCGTTCTTTCTCTCTATCTCTCCCTTTAGTGTTTCTTCTTCCCTCCCTGTCTGTCTGTCTGCCTTTCTCTCTCTCCCACCTCCTCTGTCTCTTTCTATCTCTTCTTCTTTTTGTTGTTGTTGTTGTTGTTGTTGTTGTTGTTGTTGTTGTTGTTCTTCTTCTTCTTTTTCTTCTTCTTCTTCTTCTTCTTCTTCTTCTTCTTCTTCTTCTTCTTCTTCTTCTGCGACCATAAGAGATGCTTAGACCACCAGACCTGCTAGACCAGTGAAGAGTGTAATTTCGCCTCACCGCCAGTTCACATCAGGAGCTCTCTCTTATAGCGGCGGGGGTCGATGCACTGTTTGTCAAGACCGATTTCCGACCACAGATCTGCTTGTTTTTCATAGAATTCACTTTTTTCTTCGTCAATAACCTCGTTTTTTTCGGGAGGGGGGGGGGGGGGGGGTCCTTCTTTCTTTATGTATTTTAAAAAAATTTTTTTTGGGGGGGGGGGGCAATCTGTTGTGGAACATAGATGACGTAGTAGCAAAGCATCTATTTTGGAAAGCAAGTTCAGTGTCATCAGAAGAGAATCTGCCTAAAGCACTGTCGGCGATAGTAATTAATTGTAATTTATAAGTGTTTTACGTCTCACTTCAACCAACTTTACATGATTTTGGAGGCAGACTGCTTCGATCTTACGTTTCAGGGGAAGCTTGGGCTGAGTCGAATATGATATCTCAGATGACAGACGGGAATACTTGATAAAAAAAGGACGTCCCTTTTCTGGAATCGAACGTACGTCTTCTTTCTGCAACGGCGACGAGCCTATTCACTACACCACAGGCGTTGGAGAGAAAAAGGTCGTTTTCAGCCCCACGGTCGATTACGTATTTGTTTGTTTGTTTGTTCGTTCGTTTGTTTATTTGTTGTTGTTTTTAAAAAATCCTTTTGGCTTATTTGTCTTCACTGTACAATCTTCCAAAGTTAATAGCCCATTTTAAAAGGATAAGACTGAACCATTGTATTTCGAAAATGCTACTTTTTCGAATAACGAACAGAGCGGATGAGTAACCACACTATGCTTCACTGAGGGTACTTTTTCGTCACCAAGCATTTTTCTGTCACTTGTATAGGTACAGGCTTATTGTTTTGACAAAAGTGGAACCGAGTCGAATACTTCCAGGTACATTTATGCATTTCGAGATAACATGATTGTTTGGTCCTTTCAATAGAAAAGGGTGAACTCACGAGCCGACACAACCGGATCGGGTGTCGTGGAAAGACGACATTCGACCGGGAACTTCGGAGAGAAACCCAAATTCCCGATGTGACATGAACGTTAAAAGACTTCATGACATGGTAACTGAACTTGGCGTGTAGTTTGTGAACCCCAGTACCCAGACAAGATTTTGTATAATTTTCAAAGCGTTGTCTCCCATCCCCCCCCTCAATCCCCAACCTCCACCCCTTCCCCTACCCATTTCCCACCAACCTGCCCCTCCCCACCTCAAGCTCAATACTGATGTCCCATTGGATCCACTCTGTACTTCCAATCAGGAGAAGAAATTACGTTGAGTACAACAGACTGGTTAATACATCCCATCGGACTCCAGACTCCGTGTGTGTCCTCCATGCCCTCAAACTGTGTGCATATGTAATCTGCAGAAGAGGCTGTGCTGTCGGTCATCTCCCAATGGGCATCTGAATTGTGCCAATGTACCCATTCCCTTAATGATATAACCTCTATTGTGCATGTCTCAAGACGGAAGATTGTACTGGCCATCCAATCAGAAAAGCCATGAATACGCTTGCAGTATAATAAGTGTGTGGTACCTCATGTGGTGACTTGCTTCGTTCACTCGTATTTGCTTGAATTCAGGTTTAAAAAATAGCAAGTCGGAACGACAGTAGTCAGTCGAGAATAAGCCAAACAGGCAGAATCAGTAGGGAATTAGGAAGTAAAAATGGCGTTATACTGCTACATGCATTCGTGTTCTGTTTCACAGTTCTGCTGTAAGTTCTATAAGTTCGAGATCGAAACAAAGAAAACTGATACTTGACTATTTGTCGGCGCTTTTCACCACCCTCGGCACAATTGAGTTTAAATGGGAGGCGAACTGCTTCGACAATGCCTTTCAAGGCCAACCTAGATACGGTTCTAGAGGGATACATCATCCAAGCAGACAGACTGAGGTACTTGATTGACCAACTCTCCCCCCCAAGACTCAACCACTCGGGAATCGAACTCAAGTCGTTTGCATGCAACGGCAAAGAGCCTAATAGCAGCACCAAAGGCGCCGTAGTTTCAGGGTTCGCATAGTACAATATTCCTTTGTAATGATTTTAGCTATCCCTCAGTCTCAGAAATCTATGAAATTGTTTTCTCCGCGGCTACAGTACCCGCGTCAGGTGTATGTGACAGGTCTACGTGGGGCTGTCGGCCCCTCCAACACAGTCTGTAGGCCACGTCTGGACTCTGGCTGTTCTGTCTGTCTGGAAGAGAGCACTTCCCCTAAAGTGTGGTGTAATTTTGTTTGATTCCTTTTGTTAATTTTCTCTGAAACAGCGACCATTTTCATTCGACCTCTTCGGCCTGCTCATATGGCAAAAGATGTACAGGCTTTTATCAGCTGTGGGAATGTCTTAGTTAACTTTCACTTCAATATATAGCTGAATCTGTAAAACAATATGAGCAATCGTTTCACCAGATTATCCACAGTTAATGTTTATCCATTTTACAAAGATAATTCAATTATTCAATTGAAAAATAAATTGACATAGTAAGCTTTCTGGTTTCTGAAAACGATTGATGAAAAGCTGTGCTCAAAATAAGAAAATCTTGCACCGAAGTTTTAGAGTGATTATTTTGGCTTTTACATTACAACTGTTGATGGTAATAAGGGGAAAAACCCACAATGCTAACGTTGATATTATGATAATGACAATAAATATGATAAAAATTTTATTGATGATGATGATGATGATGATGATGATGATGATGATGATGATGATGATGATGATGATGATGATGATGATGATGATGATAATAATAAGCCCTGGGCCGACAGTCCATCCGTGTCACGTGGTCGAGGCAGAGTTCACTTTAGACGTTTTTTATGAAGTTCCTGATTGAAGGCCAGTTCGGATATTTGAAAACGTTTATACATGCCGTCCCTATGTGAAAAGGGTATGCCGTGCAGCCTGATCCAACTCGATCATAGACACCCGAATAATTGAAGGTAGCATAATATTAATAATCCATATTAGCCCCCCCCCCCCTAAATCTCCCCCTAGGGTTTAATAAAGGGGTATTTTGTTTATTGATGTATTGTTATTTACCTAAAAGGGATATTTACTTAATAGTCTTAAGAAGATCCCTCCCCCCCCTCTTTTCCGCCACCCATCCCCAGCTCTATAACAGCTGTCATACCAGGTGCCCATTTCGGATGGGATCGGGTGGGGTCAGGTCGATCGCCTGACTTGTCGCCTGAAAATAAACGCGTTTGTTTTTTAGGCAACGAGTCGAGCAATCGGTTCGTGCCGCGATAGCCGCTTTGCGCCCTCAATTTGGCAAGTAACCCGACCTGACCCGATCGTGCCAATGGCCACCCGCACCGCTGTCTGACGTGTGAAGGTTAGGTTCTTTACTTACAGTTAAAAAATGTGAGTTCGATTCCCGAAAGGGGAAGTTTACTTCTATCGGGTTTTTCAGTCGTATCGCTTAAATCCATCTCCCACAAAGCAGCCTGCCTCATAGATCATCTAAATTATGTCGACGAGGGTGAAAAATATTTTCAGTCAGTCACTTTTTTAATGGCCCAGTGTTTTAGGGTTCCGAGGTTCATGTCATGTCCACGATTTTTTTGCTTCAACATAATATGGGGCACAATTTCTAACTTCTACGTTTAAAATAGATTGCAAGCTAATTGATAGTGTTATAGGGAACGACCAAAAGAACGCAACTCAGACATTTTATTTTAAAAACTTTGAATCTTTGACAAAATACATAATTTACCCTTCTATAACAGCAACCAAATAGTGAGCTGTAATCTTTTTTTTTAAACCATAAAACACACCAACATATAACGTGTTATCCTTGTGTTCCAAAACAGTTGAGTCTCGGTGCTGAAAATGTACACCATTCGATTATTAGTACATATGCTAGTATGGTTCCAGAAAATTCTTTTGTCGCCTTAAGGCAAATCCCACAACATGAATAACCAGTCGTAGATCAGAGGGCGTCTGCTAGACGTCGATTAAATCTGTCTAGCTCTGGCAGGATTTGAGTGGGTCTCGGGGAAATATATAATTCTTTTATTATTGCATTACTTCGCGTATTTGCATACAGACTTGTCTGTGTATGTTAAGGAGATAATGCGGAGAGACAGACAGACAGACAGACAGATAGAGATATAGAGAGATAGATAGATAGATAGATAGATAGATAGATAGATAGATAGATAGATAGATAGAGAGAGAGAGAGAGAGAAAGAGAGAAAGAGAGAGAGAGAGAGAGAGAGAGAGAGAGAGAAGTGGGACAAGAAAAGGGTAGAGGAAGGACATAATATACAATATATAGTTAACAGTAACGTGGGTGGAGTGATAGAAAAGCAGCAACGGTAGTGCAAATAGCATCGTGATAAAAGCGAACAAACATTCACATTAAACAAACGAGAAGGCTAACATCATTAAATATCACTTTTAAAATAAAAAGAAAGAGAACAAGAGCAACATTAAGTCAAGAGGTTGATACTGGTCTGTCTGTTAGCACAAATTTTAAATAGGATGCACTGCGCACAAAGTAGAATAAGTACTACTGATATCGTTATCTATGCGTTTCTTCAAAGAGTAATCAAATTTGTAATACCTACAACTACAATGGAAGGCAAAATGGTTTTTACTGTTTATTGTTACACCCTGGCATGCAAATATTGTCTTTAGAAGTTGTTTTTGTTTGAAACCTCCAATTGCCACAAACCTTTGCTTTTCTACCTCCTGATGGAAGTGGGATGCTTCTTAAAGGCAAACACACTTGAATGGCCCCTGCCAAGGTATTGAACCTTTAAAGGTAACCACTAGAAGCTGAAAGAAACCCACATCATACACAATCAGACTGAAAACGCCCTAAGATGTACTGGTACAGATGCGGCCAACTATAAATGACTAATATATACCCAGAGGAAATAAATGCAATTTGCTCATGACATGACCCTGCACCGTCTTCCGGTATGAAGTAAACGCCCTGGACACAAGGAGCGCTTTCTCAAACCTCGGTCAGTGACACAGAAGGAGAAAAAGAACAGACGTGTGCGGAAATAGGTGCAAAGTTACAAGACACAATGCGCACTCTGCGAGTTAGGAAGACACAAAAGAAATACATGTATATATTTAAAATGTGTCTTCTTCTTCTAGATCTAGATCGCAATACACTTGAAGTCCTGTTTTTTTCATATTGGGCGGTCCTGCTCAGTTCACCTGCCGGCCTGTGAAGCTTCTCCGGTAGTGTCAGTGGGTTGGCCACGGTTCCTGTCTCAGGGCCGTGTGTGTCTTGCAGTGCTGATGGATGTGTTCCACAGTTTGGTCCGCCTCTCTTCACTGGTACTTTGGTGATTGTACTTATTTAAAACACCGGTGTAATTTCGACAGTTTAAAGAGGCTTAAAAGATAAGAATTAAAACGTTCATAGTAATAAAAACAATATAACACTCGAAAGCCATCGTGACTTCAAAAGCGAAATTCTATATAAAGAACTTTTTAGAGTTAGTGATCAAATGTCGTGAAGCTTTTAAAGTCTGGCTATCATTTTTTTTCCATTTATAAAATATAACGACTACGCTTCAACACAACGGCAAAAGAAAAAAACAACCTCAAAACAAAACAAAGCAACAAAAAAAAGGAGAAAAGCTTCTTTAAAAAAAACACCCACTCTGGAAGCAGGAACTGCCCTCTGTCAATAACAGCCAGTGTCTGTTCCCCATCTCTATGGTTAGTATTTCATTACTCAGATGTCAAAGCTTGCCTGCGGCGCTGCGGACAGAAGCACAGTGTGACGAGTCCATTGATTACAACTGAACGACCGCAGCTTTTGAGTGGGCGTTTCAAAGAAGATTGAGCTTGAAGAGGTGAAGGTGACGTCTGGGAAAGTGCCGCGGGGTATTTGCACTTGTAAGGGTCAATTTTGGAGAGGAAAAAGTGATGTAATCAACAGTGGGATCGGCTAGTCGAGAGTATCAGAATCACTGTCTTCGTTGTCAGGATTGGTATCATCATCCGCGGTATATCGTCACCAGGGATCGTTGTAGGACTGCCCTTTAGATAATGTGAGTCGGGATGACAAGAACAGTTTCGGGGCCACTTTTTGTGGTAATGAGAGCCAAACTATTCACAAATGAATCGTTATACATATATATATATATATA
>NW_004797352.1:1130025-1131932 GCF_000002075.1 Aplysia californica
GGGGGGGCGGGAGAGAGAGAATGAGAGAGAGAATAAGAGAAAGATAAAGGGAGATGGAGATGGAGGGGGGGAGGGTGATGGTGTTGCAAGAGGCGATCTAGGAAAAGGGGGAACATCTCCCCAAGGAGCCCGTATGTGAATGATGAACACAGTAATTCTTAGTGAAGCTTCGGTCCTATACGTTACAAAACCCGATGGCCAAGGGTGTGTCTACTAACCAGTAAAACAAACTTTCTTACCCGTGACACCATACAAGCCTGCATCAACTATTTGATCAATGCTTTATGTTGTTGGAGGTCAATATTAATACCTAGACGTGGCGTTGAGCTTCTTTTATTGGTACGTTAACTACTGACTACGTGTTCCTTGAAGGTCCTTATAGGTGGATATATCCTAGTTTTGCTCGTTGTTTTTCACTGTGATAGCCATTTTATGGTATCATGATAGATTATTTATTTGAATTCAATTGAAGAGTAAGTGTGCGCGTGTATATGTGTGTGTATGTGTATATGTGTATGTGTGTGTATGTTTATGTGTGAGTATATATGTGTGTGAGGGGGGGGGGGGCATGTGTAACCAATTTGAATATGACCATTCAACACCACAGCCATCTTAAATCAGTTATATAGAGTGTGCGTACAAATAATGCCAACAGAATTCGCTAACTGTGTTTATCGGTACAACCATTATTGAAGACCGGCTTTGGGAAAGGGCACATCCGGAAGGCAAAGACAACTCCGTGATAAAGGGGAAGTAACTCTTTCATCACAGGATGTATCTGACGCGCTTTGGCTTCGAAAGCTAATCGATATTCATAAATCGAAATCACGGGGTAATTTAGCTGGGGAAATACAAGGTAATCCACAAAACTGTTTGCCTTTGTCCTCAGACTGCGGCTTTTTTTTCTTCTTTTCAAGAAAGAGAAAATTAGTAGGCCCATAATATCCTATGACATCCGGACAAGCTGGGTTCGTTACTGTGGCTTTGTTTATACTGCTATTTTCAAAAGGCTTAATGATGCCATGATGCCTGCTAAAAATCATTGGATATGTCCGCTTTAATTCTATTTTTTTCTAAGTTTAAAAAGGAACCATGAAAAAATAACTTCACAGTGTTGAGAGTGAGAGTAAGGGAATATGCTTAAATGCTTAGTCTAGATTGAGAAACATTAAACCGGTTTGAGTAATCAATAAGCTAATTTTTTTAGGGGTAAGTGTTCTACGGCGCTCGCTACTGCATAAGTTCATATGAGCGCCAATAAGCTATATCACTTTAGAATACAAAAGCCTACAGAAAAAGAAGAGGTTAAGAAACCATGGACTTATATTATATATATATATATATTGATTCGTTTTTTAAATGGTCCGAATAGAGCTATAAATTCTAGTGATACTGATCTCCTCACTAAATCATGCGTTCCTAACGCATCCCATGTTTACATTGGTAAAGCCTGCTATCTAAACTTGTGTCGATGAAAGGGCAATAAATATAGAGTTAATCTGGGACCTCTTGGTCAAATGATATTGGAGAAGAACAGATAACAACGTTGGTATGTGCTCACATCATGCCGCCGGCCATGTGAGCTCATCCCACACCCTCCCTTATTCTGTATTCCACACCACCCGCTGTAAAAACAAGATACAACATAAAAAGAGACTAAGCGTCAACAACAATAATGGCAACTATATCAACAACAGCAAAGCTCAGGAAAATTGTAATCATTTCAAGCGAAACGTCAAAAGCTTTTTTTAAACGCCCCAAAAACTGTCATTATTGCGATATCGCGTGAGGTCAGCAAGCCATCAACTGGCACCACGACCCTCGGGCAAGGAAAGTGAGGAACTACAAGATCTCTCACACACACACGCACACACACACACACACACACACACACACACACACACACG
>NW_004797352.1:1132216-1134178 GCF_000002075.1 Aplysia californica
CCCCCTCCTCTTTCTACAAAAAAACTACCACCGCCAACAGGAACAACAACAACAACAACAACAACAACAACAAAATAGTAACAAAAGAAAACAACTGCGATAGAGCATTGCTGCCAAGAAAACTGTTTAAGCCCCGCATCCGTTTGCACATCCATTTGCATACTCTTCCACACGTTCATGGCTATTCTCACTTCAGCAACAAAAACGTGAGCTCTATTCCCATGATGCTTATAGTATGCGCTGTTCGGCAACATGAAATACACACGGCTTTTCTCAAGATCTATTCCTTTATTTCTTCTATTAGTTCTGTTCCTTATGTGTTATACCAGCTAGACATACCGGGTCGACACGTACACTGGAAATATTCATCACGAAATTTATTTTTATAAAATGCTCATTGAAAAGCTTATTGAGGTCTGGACGGTAACCCCGTGCCGACAATATGGTTCTTTTCCCGGTCTGTCTGTCTGTCTGTCTGTCTGTCTGTCTGTCTGTCTGTCTGTCTGTCTGTCTGTCTGCCTGTCTGTCTGTCTGTCTGTCTGTCTGTCTGTCTGTCTAAGTGTCTGTCTGTCTTATTTGTAACCAATAAATTTAATAGGCAAAAAATAAGCAAACAGAATTAAAGATTTAAGACATATTGATAGTTCACACCGATGTTGTTCAAAGTATAAAGGATAAATAAACTAACTAGAAGATGATAATATACCATTTTTATTTAATCCTAGGGGAAATTTGGGTCAAAATGTCAAGCACGATATATACCGAAAATGATTAAGAGTTTATTTACATCACATAAAACACAATATCAAACCAATACAGACAATCTTAATCTAACATCATTTCTACCCGCCACTACACAGCGCCTGTTTTAACCATCATTATCACATTGTGTTTCTTAAATAAACACTCAAGTGTCCATCTACCTAAACGCCGTTTGACATTGTGTGACGTTATTCATGAACCCTCGGAGCCGTCAAGCAAAAATAGTATCCCCTATCTGTTACCCAATTGCTAATTATGAGCCGAGGGTTCATGATCTTAAGTTTTCTGGTCGCTATTCTAAATTATGAAGTACTCAACAGACACTGAGAAGACAGTATCTCATTTGTTCTTCCAATGCATTCCATAGTAAAATAGCTTTAATGATCCAAACGGACCATGAAAACGCGCAGAGGCGGAAAATCTATCACCCCCAAAAAGGCGGATCTGTTGGAGGCTATCGACCACAAGGCAGATATGAATCCAGGGACACAATATTTATCTGTCATGGGGATACGTATCATTCATGATTGATAGCTCTGTCTACAAAACCTATGACGTCTTCCTCGTCCATGTATACGTATCCCATATCACTCAACATGACGTCCTGCTGATTGATCTTTTCATACAGCTTTCTCGATTGGCCGATTACTCATCTCTGTTTGTACAACTGCGATTCGTGCAAAGCATCAGAGCTTTACAGGCTGAGATGAGTATGATTTTACTAACACCTTGCACACAACGAAAGGGGGCAGATTTCAAAAGAAAAAGACGTAGATCATCCATAAGTATACTTAGAATCATCAAAAAATGAAGTGAAGTGAAACTAATGGCCCTGTCATCTCCTGCCTGGTCAAAAGTAAATATATTGATTCACGCAAAGCGTAGAGTGCTAACATCCTCGGGAATAGTGTTAAAAATGAGGGAGTGAGTATGTAAGTGGTGGAACATTGTATAAAAATGTGTAAGTACCAACGGTGCTGGTAAACTAAGGAGAAACACTTGCACTGTCATCCACCTACCAGTGCTGGGGAAATTGTGGGGAAAGGAAAGGGAAACGAAAGAAAATAGTTCCATAACTACCATAACAAGCTCAACAATATAAAAAAATGCGAGCATTGTTTCTTGTTCTTCTTGTTGTTTATGATGATGATGATGATGATGATGATGATGATGATGATGATGATGATGATGATGATGATG
>NW_004797352.1:1134337-1135614 GCF_000002075.1 Aplysia californica
TTCTTCTTCTTCTTCTTCTTCTTCTTCTTCTTCTTCTTCTTCTTCTTCTTCTTCTTCTTGTCTAGAGTGCCAAAGCCGAAAGCAAAATGAGTAGAGAGAAAATAATATTTCAGAGCTGGGAATTCGCACAGTAGCTCTCACAAACTCCCTCCCAACATCACATAACGCTCGTTATGACACCCACAATTCATTTCTAGGGCCAGAAATAAACCGCATCACTTTGAAGGGACGCAAGCTTGGGGCATCCCAAACTCAATCTTCCTGCTAAAAAACGGGAAAACCAGATGGCAGCACATCTGGGAAATGGGAAGGGGATTTTGGCCTTGCTTTCTTAATGGATGTATAATAATGTTATGTATATGTGACTGCGTGCGTGGGCGTGTGTGTTTTTGGTGTGTATGTATGTGTGTATGTGTGTGTGTAAAATGTGTGAGTGTGTGTGTGTGTGCTCGCGCGCCCATGCACGGGTGTGTCTGTATGTCTGTATGTGGGTATGTGTTTGCGCCTACTCGAGTGTGTGCATGCGCGCGCGCGCGTGTATGTATGTGCGTAAATGTGTGTGTACGTGTGCGTGAAAGGAAGCGAGAGCGAGAGAGGGAGAGAGACAGAGCGAGACAGAGAGAGGTACAGGGTCTTTTGATGTAAGTTCGTACTGTCTGGGTCAGTGTATGTGTACGTGGTATGTGTATACACATGTGTTAAGCGAAAATATGTGTGTATGACTTATGTTATGTCCAATTTTATGACACCTGGACTACGACATCTTTATTTCTATGATATATGCTACACTATCATGATTTCTTCTCTCAGTGCTTGTGACATTTTACCCCACATTTTATCAAAACACATAATAATTCTTTTATTTCCTATGCTTTCGTAGTGATGATAAATACTTTGAAATTAAAATTAAATGTTTGCATGCATGCAGATCACAAAGCAAAAATACAAGACTCTTTAGCATTTTTTTTTCTAAACTCCCAGCAAAGATCTGTGCGTAACGAGAAGAGGATAAACATATTGGAATAACAGTTTGGAGAAATGTGGTGTTCATACTGACTACAATGTTCAGATGGACTCAAGAAGTGACCCGCTAGTCTTTAGGCAAAGAATAGGTTTTCGGGAAGGGTGGAAAGGGGAGTATTAGAGCTGTTGTCTACCATGAGGTAGTACGAATATATCATAACACCTTTCACAACGGGGTGTAACAGGACGACGAAAGCACTAAAGAAGAAGAAGAAGAAGAAGAAGAAGAAGAAGAAGAAGAAGAAGAAGAAGAA
>NW_004797352.1:1138186-1143186 GCF_000002075.1 Aplysia californica
ACACACACACACACTCGACGAATGACCCCCCCTAAAAAAAAAATTATTTTTTTTAAAATTATAACAGCACAAATTATGAAACCTAATTCTAAAATAACAGTACTCGTACTGTGCCATTATGTAAAACAACAAAAAAGAGAGCAATTTATGAAATCGAAAGCAACACAATGCCAAAGGCAATTGACATCAGATCTGCCATTACAGAGAACTCCAGCCTTGGACAGTTTGAGTACGTCAGGCCCAGTCGTCAATGTTTATGTACTTTTAGCTTAAAGCAAAGGCTACAGATTTGACAATTTAAGGGCACGGGCCACTGTGAAGTCAAATTGAGAGATACACACATAATTGTTATACTTATGGGTTTATAAACAAAGGTATGAGTGGTTTCTACCGATTATAGTTTCAGAGACAGCTGTATTAGGTTTTTTAAATGTAGAACCTATTTTTTACAACAACTGTTTGTGCTTTCTACAGAAAACGATGGTTTCTACAGACAGTCTACTGACAAGTGCTTTGGGTTTTTACAGAAAACTGTCTGCACTTTCTAAAGTCAACCATCTGTGTATTCCACAAACATGTTCTATAGTTCAACAGACAATTGTAAATGCTTTATACAGACGGCTGTTCATAAATGTCTCTGTTTGTTTGTTTTTTTGGTTTGCTCTATATAAATTATATTATTATCGGTCTGTGCTTTCTATAAACAAGAACTTATAGTTTCTGCAAACAGATAGTTTTCTATGGACGAGTATGTGTGTTCTAGCTAGAGTTTTACGGCACCTGCAACACAGAAAGGTCATATAAGTGCCCAAGATTAGACGTGTTACAAGAGAGTAACAAAATAAAGAAGGAGGAGAGATCAGGACGATAGATGTTTGTTAGGAAAGAAGGAGCAAACCACACCAGAACACCCGCCAACCACCCAGTATGTGTGTTTTCTATCGACAAATACATTTTGTGCTTTCTTCAGAAAAATTTTAATATCTGCATTTTTTTAGCATTGTCAGGGGAGAGGAGCTGGAGAAGAGAGAAAGAGCTCTGTGGGAGAAGCTTCACGTCGGGAAGTTAGCAACTAGACGAGACTCTCTGAGCTGTCAGGAGGGGGAAGCTTGAATCATTAGCCAAGTTTCCATGAATCTGAAATTTTCCATGTCAAAGTTATAAGGTGTTAATATTCTTTTTTTCTCTATATTATTATTGCCTCTCCTCCCTATCCTCACCATCTCTCTCTCTCTCTCTCTCTCTCTCCCTCTATCTATGTATCTCTCTATCCCTCTATTTATCTCTATCTCTCTCATCCTCTCTCTCTATGTCTCTCGCCTTCTCTCTCTCTATGTCTCCCTCCGTCTATCTATATCAATTTTCTTTCCCCCTCCCTGATATTTAACACATTGGGGACAATGGAGGGGAGGGGCGAGTAAGAGAATGATTTCTGTTCTTAGGACTCTCAATTAACAAAATAATTAGTAAGGCCTGTTGCCGTTGTGGGGTGAGTAGGGCGGTTCTTGGCCATGACGTCGCCCGAGTACAATAATAATAATAATAATAATAGATATCATTTGTATAGCGCATATCCCCGCTCAACAGCAGGCTCTATGCGCTTTACACTATATTATTACCCTAGCAGACCATAGAACACTCCGAAACATTCTCAGCTTCCCGGGAAGCATACAGTGCAAGCAGTCGACTAAGCACTGAAACACTAACAAACTGACAAGATCTTTCGCTGTCTATAGCCGGGTACCCATTCCCACCTGGGTGAAGTGAGGGAAATTCGTGTAAAGTACCTTTCCCAAGGACACAACGTCGGGCCCTTGATGGGATTCGAACCCACGACCTTACGGCTGCGAGTCCGAGAGCCTAACCACTAGGCCACCGACGCCACCAACAACCCTGTATCCCACAATAACAAAATCTTTGTAGGAGAAGAAAATTTTTTTGTCAATTTCTCAAACAATGTTTGTTAAAAATTAAAGTCGGAATGTTGCACTGGCAATGTTTATTGAGCTACATGTCTAAAAATGCGATACAAAATCCGCAACGTTACATTTAGAGTCTAGTAGAAAAAGCAAATAAAAATGTGTGTGTGTGTGGGGTGGGGGGGGGGAAGGTGGGTTGGCATCGTGTGGGTAACAGGGTTGTTGTGGTCAGGCGACGAATAAGGCTCTGCCTTCTGTAGTCTTCTGTAAACTCTTCAGTAAAATAGAAGGCGGTAAGTGTATGTGTGTCTGTGTTTGTGTGTATAGGTATGTGTGTGTTGATGTATATATGTGTGTGTGTGTTTGCGTGAGTCTGTGTTTACTATGTGTGTTTGTAAGTGTGTATGTGTGTGCATGTGTGTGTGTGTGTGTGTGTGTGTGTGTGTGTGTGTGTGTGTGAGGGAGAGAGAGAGAGAGAGAGAGAGAGAGAGAGAGAGAGAGAGAGAGAGAGAGTGAGTGTGCACTCGCGCAAACGTGCTTGTTTGTGTGCCAATTTGACTTCTTTTAATTCTCATAGAATTGCATGCTCATTTGCACATTAACAAAAGACCATCATTATTATGCGGCACGCACGCACGTCCATTACATACGTGCACGCGATTATGCTGTTTTGCATGTCGCTCTGTTCCAAATCTATATTCATGAGAAAAAAAACCAACATCAAAAACAAGAACAAAACAAAAAAACACACAGGCGAGTAAAAATGAAATGACCTCCCAAGATCAAAGTGGCCGGCATTATGACGTAGTTGGTATAAAAGCTTGTCCAGCTTGCATCAGTGCGTGCGTGCCTGAAATTTATTATGAGTCGTTATAAACTATTATATTTAAGGTATTATAATCGATACCAATTTGGTTCTGAAAATGTAACGAGTTCTATTGTTGACATCAGGATTAGAGATAAAAACTACTGCTGGTTATCAGCAAAGCATACAAGAACTGAATGAAAAAATATTGCCCGGAAAGATAATAGGAATAAGCAGTCACAACAGGGACTGTCGTTAGCTGGAAATTAGATATTCCATCTGTGCTGGTTTTCAGTACAATAGCGAGATCATTTGTCAAAAACGGAGATTTCATATTAAAGAGATTAATCTATTTTGACTCCAGAACTCAGGTTCATAAAATTCTTGACACGAATATTAATCCACGTCCCCTTTGAGAACGAAGAAACGCTGCCCACGTTGTGAGTAAAGGTCATGATGAAAGGAAGGTGATGGCTGAGCTTGGACTGCGATAACGTTCAGCTCATAACAAAGGCCGCAGCCTGGTCATATTGGTTAATGTAACATCTATGCACAACATTGACTCAATGATAAAGTCCAGCCCCAGACTGGACCAGCCCAGCCGAGTTAATTACCCCGAGTCTCGATCATGCCACCTCAAGTTTACACAAGCGTCGCCATGTTGTTTACCTTTTCCCCACAGTGTAGACGTCTATTTAGGAAATAGTCATAAAGTCGGGGCCAGCATGCAACATGTCTAGTTGAAGCCGTGCTGATAGGCTGTGGCACATTATTAAGTTGCATTTACGTAGTTAACCTTTATTTTGTTTCGAGCGTTCTGCATTTTTCCCTCCATGAAGAAAAAAAAAAGAACGAGAGAGTCATAAAATTAAGTTATTACCTAATATACTATATCTTCTAAAGGCGTTAGAAATCGGTTCATGAAGGCGAAAATATTTGAGAAATCATTTTGAAATCGATGGCTCGATTCCCCCAAAAAACCTAAACAAGGAGCGGTCTCAGCATTTTCTTAAACCGACTGGTCTGTTGAATGTAGATGTCTTATTAAGAAACAATTTTTATTAAGGACCTTGGGCCGTATAAACTCCTTGTTAAGAACCAGCAATGCAATACGTTCGAGCAGAGTTAACCATCGTTGAAACTAAAACCATTTACGTCAGGCATATATCGCTCCTACTGCACCATTGTTAACTTCCTCTCGTTTTCTTCCTGTGTCGTGAGTTTCAACAGGTCATGTATGGCAACCTCGTTATGTCCTATTTACATAAGGCATAGAATGTGTCACCAATGCCTTACTCACGCTGCACCAGGGTAGAGGCCACGAACAAACACTTTCCAACTTTCTCTATCCTGGGCTGGCCTTTT
The DNA here is from genome assembly GCF_000002075.1 of Aplysia californica. Taxonomy (NCBI): domain Eukaryota; kingdom Metazoa; phylum Mollusca; class Gastropoda; order Aplysiida; family Aplysiidae; genus Aplysia; species Aplysia californica. Next base: position 1,142,276 of record NW_004797352.1, read on the forward strand.
GAGATTATTCCATGTCATCCAACTGTTTTTCATATCAATTTCTGAGATTGGATGTGTACAGATATATTTTGAATATTCAAAGTCGTGATGTACACCTCCTCTTTCTGACTTCTGTTGTGTACATCTTAGTGCGGTGCGTACCAATTCATGATCTTAAACAGTGTGGGCCCTGCAAATAAAAAGACAAGAAATGTACATGTACTATTTCATAAAGCCCTCTCGGTGGCCATCATATTATTATCGTGAAGAAAATCATAAGTTTCGTAATGTTGCAGTGTTGTGGTTTCCGGGACAGGAAACCCTCAGTAGATGAACGAAGTGGCGCTCCCGGCAAACCAAATAAGATGTGTCGATATTCCCCCGGTCGAGCGAGATAAACTAATTCCAGGCCCCAGCTTTAGCAAAATGTTTCTGTTTGACGTAATTCACTTTCCACATCGGACAGGGCTTGCTTCAAGACTTCTCCACCACTGTTTTTGTTTGCTCGTTTGTTTGTTTCAGGAATGAGAATCACATCGAAACAATAACGGCCATGAGTGCTAAGGGAAAAAAAGCAAGAAAGACATACTGGGATAATACAGGGAAAAGAAAAGAAATTGGATCTACAAAATTTCGCCTTCCCGTCCAGCCACCCGCTCTATAACTGATTTTGCACCGGATCAAAATGTTGGAGTAAGATTTCACATTGATCTTGTAAATTATGTTTATGCTGGGCCTGTGCAAATTGAAGTGAACATTTATGAAGTTTTCGCAACGTCAGAGATACTCAGTGCGGGTAAAGTTCACCACAGGTAGCAGTACTCTATGGGTTACTCTGAAGCTGTTGATTGAAGTTGTCTTCATATAAATTCAATGTAATGCTTTTTAAAAACTGATTCATTAATGTGTTCTGTGTATAGAAGATGTGAAGA
>NW_004797352.1:1145686-1148875 GCF_000002075.1 Aplysia californica
ACGATCTTTATGACCCAGCACGAAGTGCATCAAAGCGATGAGGTACAAAACATTTTCTTGAAAATGTGTACGTCGAAAAAGCAGTACTATTAATTTCCTTGTTGAAGAAGCACAACAGCGAAGAAAATGGTAAGTTGGGGGGGAGGGGGGGGGGGGGGTGGAATAGATGATGGGTGAGGTCCGGGTTGGGAAAAATGAACAGGATCGATAAAGTTCCCCTCAAACTTGGATTAAACTGTGTTAATGAAATCGGGAGGAAATTTCAGACGAGGTTACTGGACACGTACATGAGAAAGGTGCGATAGACAAACGGATAAAAAGGGATGCATAGACGGAGAGAAAGAAAAAGAACGTAATTAAAGTGAGAAGAAACTATTGTGTACGCTTACAAAGATAAGAAGTAGCTTGGGTTGGCTATGGGAGGTATGGGCAATGGGATGAAAAGATCGGGACGCAGAGAGCTAATGAAAGAGGGGAGAGAGCGTGTGGGAGAGAAAGAAAGCACAGACAGAGAGAGAGGGAGAGAGATGCAGAGAGAGAAAGAAAGAGAGAGAGAGAGAGAGAGAGAGAGAGAGAGAGAGAGAAACAGAGAGGGGGAGGAAAGAAACGGAGACAGGCAAGGTCGGGAAAGAAGCCATTGCCATTGAGCCCTGACACGCACTTTAGACTAAAATCAGATTCGCACATTCCTACAGTTAAAAGAAAAATAATTACAGAATTTATTTCACTTCTCTGCTTATTGTTTCCTTGGATCAATCTAGAAGCTTAATGAAAGAAGTTTGGAATTCACAGCTAAATTTAAAAACGCCAAAGTAAATCAAGTAAGTGTATTGTATCACGCAGGCACACATATAAAGTATAGAGGTACATTCCTTCAAATGTAGAGCAAAACTGTACTTGGAGAATGGGTTTGCACATTAATACAAGTGGAATACGAAGAAAAGTAGAACAGTGGGGAGTTTACATAAGACAAGAAGGTATGGGAAACACTAGAAGGGCCCTGTGTGTGTGTGTGTGTGTGTGTGTGTGTGTGTGTGTGTGTGTGTGTGTGTGTGTGTGTGTGTGTGTGTGTGTGTGTGTGTGTGTGTGTGTGTGTGTGTGTGCGTTTTGTGGCTAGGGAGGGGGGGGTGTAGACGAAGATGCACAGTGAGAGAAGGAATAAATACTCCCAACTTGTTGCTTTGGTTTCCATTTCGCACAAAACCTCGCGCTGTTTGAATGATCTCCATGTTGCTCCCAGACTTCAGATGCCAGGCCAAGCTAAATGAGAAAATCAGATTAGAGGCACATAGCAGCTACTTGGGTCCTGTGAGCCCATTCCGTCTGGATCGATGAGTGACGAGGTGAAACACTGCGCTCTATTAGAAGATGTAGGGAATTTTGTTTTATGGCGTGGGAAAAGAACAGTGGAAAGTCAAACAGGAGTAAGTCACCAATACCACTATCTGGTTATGTAATTCGAAACAAGAAAAAAACTACTTTATTATTGATATGAGGACATAGCTAATAGGCGTGTATATGTATTGAACATATATATATATTTATATATATATATATATATATATATATATATATATATATATATATATATAAAATATATATATAATATATTCATGTATATATATTATATATCATGTAATACAATATTCAATAAACAAATAAGAACACATACACACAATATGCACAAATAGGCAAATTAACGTCAACAATACACAAGCACACACACACACACACACACACACACACACACACGCACGCACACACACACACACGCACGCACATACACACACACACACATACACATACACACACATGCACCCCCCTACACACACACACGGACACACAGAGGTAGACACACACACACACACACACACACACACACACACACACACACACACACACACACACACACACACACACGCACACTTACACATACACATACATACATTCTCACTTTCGTACCCTTTGCTACTTCAAGAAATATTACGAGTTATGAAAGTCTTGGTTATGATGTCAAAAAACAGTAGATTTTGAAGGCATTGCACGTGAAAAAGATTGTAAAACGGAACAACAAAAAGCAACAAACAAACATAAAACTGCCGTAATGTGATCCGGCAGCACAGCAACAAATGATCAGCATGTCTCGTAGCAAAGTTTAAAATCGCCAAGACAGCATCTACAACATTTTAATATCCGGAAAAACTACAACAAAGCCGAAATACCGAAACTGAACAACCACAACAATATTCAGATATCCAAAGTAATCATCTTAGACAGACATAAGTGCCAGTTGCGGAGGCGAAGGAACAATATTTGACAGGGCAGGGAGAAAAACGTATTCCAATTTCTCTCCGGGATTCAGCTTGTTTGATCTCTCTCAGCAGACCTATCTACATCTTGCAAGGGGCACTGTGAAGTTGGAGCAGCGGACGAAGAAGAAGAGACAGAGGAGATAACTCTCAGAGAGCAGAAGACTTCACGTCCATGCTCCAGGTGCTTTTCCCTGCCAGACAGTCTGAATTGAATACGGCACTCTAGAGGTATAGGAATGAAGGGGGAGGGACACGGCAATGGGACTCTTTTTCTCATTCATTACTAGCTTAATGTGTCGGATAAGGCCGGGTGGGAGGAAGGGGGAAAAACCGAACCCACAGATGTTGAGACTTGTGAACGAAATCTGTTCCTGGGGGACGTCTAAAAAATAACTTTCTGTGGATTCTCTTTCACTTTGACAGGCAGAGGAAATATAATCCCGCAGGCTATTTTGGACTTTGCTAGCATTTCTCTCCGAAAAAGAGTCATTTCTGGGGGAAAGAAGAGGAACGTTTTCCATTTTCCCTTAACCCCAACCCATCCCATTTCCTCCTTTCACCCCACCCCCCTCACCCCAAACCTTCATTCTTCTCCTTATCTCGCGTTCAAGTTGCAAATTGCCTGCAATGATTTCGAAACACCCGTCCTACACTTTTTGTCTGCTTAACATCTGTCGCCCTTGCTCCTGAAATGGTAGACTCCATATTCATCAAATATTCACAATTGATCCAGGATGGACCTAGCAACACGACGGTCTCTAGACCTTGGCTCAGTTTTTGGTTCACCTCTATTAAGACGTCTCTCATTTTACATCCATTATCGGCTCTCTCGGGGATAAGAAAAACACTGATATTGAACTAACCTATCGAAAAATTG
>NW_004797352.1:1150340-1151725 GCF_000002075.1 Aplysia californica
ACACACACACACATACACACACATGCATAAATGCATACACACATGAAAACACACACACACACACACACACACACACACACACACACACACACACACACACACACACACACACACACACACACACACACACGTACACACATTTACACACAAACAAACAGACAAACATACACCCACATCAAATTTTAATCTTAAGTTATCTCAACCCTTAAATAGCTCGTTCTGAAAACCAATCCTCGGTTTGAACAACTTTATCATTCATCTACCCCATGAGGTATTCTCATCATCACGTGCAGACTCCGGATTCAGCTGCAATGTGTTTAGTAAACCCAATCACATAGAAGGTGCGTCCCGGGACCAATTAGGAATCGGAGTCATTCGAGAACATACAACGCCCTCGGGAGATCCAGGGTGCCACCTGAAAATTAGAGCTCGCCTTCTTTGATGAAGCCAAATTAAGCAAGCGAGAGAGAGCAAAAAAAAACCTCTGAAAAAAAAAAGAGTGAATCGATTTGATTTCATCCTTTACGTTTGGGAGAGTTTAAAACAGCTCTCCTTTATATGTTGCTGTATTTGAGCTATGCTCTTGAAGCCAGCAAGACTTGTTGCGTTTTAAATGGGTATTTGGAATTCTTGCTAAGCACTATTCGACTTCTGTTCTTAATTTACCTTTACTACATTCATACTATTAATGCTTATATACTAAGAAATTATTCTAAAGTTCAGTACAATTTGACTCAATAATGAATCGTTGACACTACGAACATTTTCTTTTCCCAAACCAAACCAAAAACGAAAGAAAAAACCCGGAGGAGACAGAATATTCCTTTAGGCTTACAGCCAGCTTTAAGGAACGCTGTGATACATGTACCATTTTCAAGCAACCAAGATGGCCTAGTATATTCAGCTGTGTTAGTCTATCAGGTCTTTGTTTATTTGTGTGAGAAAAGAGAGACACATTAACACAATGGTGATCATTAAGCTCTGTAATAGACGGAGGCAAACAGACACAAATGAAAGACGGATAGAAAAGAAGTAGAACCTATCAGTGGCCTACCACTCAGGTCTCTTTACGTCTGTTTCACGGCTGTACAATGTACGGGCAAATCGCCACCTTAAAATTACAAAGTTTTATCTGACACTTCTGGCCGTTCGGAGTTACTAATACTATGAGGTCAGAAAACAAATGTTTATCTGCTCTATCAAAATCGTAAGATTATTTGGAGTCGTTACATGTATCAAGGTATTCAAAGATTTGCATTCGGAAAAGCTTGGTATGACGTGAAACTCAAAATCTCTTATAAGATAAGATAAGATAAGATAAAGATAAGATAAGATATATTTTTATTGTCCACATCCCGGCACATTCGTTTGGTGTTTCACCACGT
>NW_004797352.1:1157597-1159267 GCF_000002075.1 Aplysia californica
TCTCTCTCTCTCTCTCTCTCTCTCTATCTATCTATCTCTCTCTTTCTTTATCTCTACTTCTCTCTCTGTGTCTTTCAGTATTTCTCTCTGTCTTCTGTGTGTGTATGTGTGTGTGTGTGTGTGTGTGTCTGTGTGTGTGTGTGTGTCTGTGTGTCTGTCTGTGTGTTTGTGTGTTTGTGTTTCGTCCCATCTTTCCTTTTCTCTTTTCGATAAAGAGGAAATCATTTATTCCACATTCAGTTGGAACACGCTACTACAACAATAGATCTATCAATGAACGTAGGATAAAAAAAAACCCAACGTATTACACGTCCTGTGTGTTCCCAAAGATAAATAGCCGTGAACAAAGGCAGCAACACTCCAGAAGGAGCGTGTAAATATTTTCTACCCAGTCCGCTCTCTCGGGCACAACGACAATGTCAGCTTTAACGATGTTCGAACTCACTCACCGTGACGCTTAACACAATATTAGTCAATACGTTTCATGACATAATAGAATTTTTTATCAAGATCACCATTGATCGATGGCATCGGTTTAGAGGATCGATGCTCCGTTTTTACAAGTTGTCTCAGATATCCGCCCATTCCCCCCATCCCCCCATCCCCCCATCTCACCTTCCCCCTACCCATTTTACCGCTTCTGCATTTTCCCCTTCTTTCGTCAGCTATTAATAGAGGCTGAGAGGGAAAAAACAATTATATATTTGCTGCTTTGGCCTCTCATTCTCAACTTTTCTTCCTTGTATTTTTCTTACGTTTTGCTTTGTATTGCTTAGGGCTCCGAACTACAAAAGGCTAAACGTCAAATTTTTCTATCTAGCAACGTTTCGTGCTATTGTTCTCCACAGAATGCCATCATGCCACCAAAGATTACTTAAAGGATAAAGAATGCCCTAACTCAAAGGACCCCCTACAACCCTTTAGAATTCTTATTTTTGGATAACGAAGAGGGGGGAATTTAAATTCGAATCATAGCATTATCGTCAAAGAGTTGTCTTTTTTACTTCCTCGCTCTTAGCCAGGTCTGCACAACGAGTTACAACGGCACACTACAGAAATGTCCACTTGTAAGTCTTGTTAGGTGCTGTCGCAGATGAATAATAGCTTCAGAAATAAAAACAACCTTTTTCCGCAGTTGCAAACAAAGCCAGAGTAAGAAATGGAAGACTCAATAAGTGAGAAATGAATATGAGAGGCCTATGGAGAGGCTTTCCTGCGGTCATCATTTTCGTTTCAAGTTAACGTGTTTCTGTTAGGAACTTCCAAGGACTTTTCCTCAGGTATGTTTGTTTCTGGGCGGCGTTTTTTTAAAAACTTGTAATGATAGATACGAGATGGCATTTGTATAGCGCAAATTCCCGCTCAACAGACATTCGAAAGACTGTTTAGATATCAATTTTATAGCTGTTATCGTCATCTCTCACAAACCGTTATATCGTAATTTTCGATTGCAGGGAACTCGCAATGAAATAAAGATGCAGCTTTACTGATGTCTATTTGGGAAAATGTGCACTAATTTAAAGCCCGCCCCCGTTTTTTCCTTAATGTCCAGCTACTTTCAAGCTATTCTTTCATTTCAATGGAAATTCAGTAATAAAGAAAAACCTTTCTGAGATTAAGCTTAGCGCTATATTTTCGGTACAGAGGAGAGAGGGAGGGGGGGGGGTAGG
>NW_004797352.1:1162325-1164692 GCF_000002075.1 Aplysia californica
AGAGAGAGAGAGAGAGAGAGAGAATTCTGGCCCAAAAATGAAAAACGAAACAAGAAAGTAGAGGACTACCCAGCAGCACTGGGTCGGGGGACGCAGGATCGTGGGGCCTATTCTCCACTCTCCCACTACAGTGCCAGATGAATGAATCATTGAACACCGATACGCACCGACTGATGACCGAACAAAGGGCTCACTATTCGCTCTGCTGTTTGTATTCATCGCTTGTCTGCCCTTGTTTTACCAAGTTACTCACTTACTCATACAGAGGCGCAGCAAGCCGACTAAGCCATACGTTATAAAATAATTATTAATTTTATTATTGCTTCTCTTCTCTGCACAATAGATACTTTCATACAATTGAGTATTAGATGTATTCCCAAGTTCTGCTACTCATTTGACTCTGAAATTGACATGGGCTGGCACTTACGATATTTTCATGAAGTTCTTTTCACATGTGTGTACAATTTGTTATAAATGAATAAATAAAAGCACTCTTTTACTCATACGGAAAATGGTAGTAGCGGTATAATTCAGATAGATTGTTTTGCTAAGCTTTCTGTTACCTTTACATTTAAAACGAACCCGTTATCTTTACTTCCTGTCACAGCAGTCTAGAAGCAAAAGAGTGTCTCTTTCTGAATCTGAATTCAAACCTGTACTATCAGTATAATTATTTTGTTGCCATACATTACCTTTAAGACCTGTACTTTCTTCTCTAGTTTCTCCAGGTTGTGTCACTGTTCATTATGTAAAGCAGGCAAGAAGACATAACACAGCATGGCCTAGCTCCTCTTTTAATCTCTTTTTATTCGCTGTACTTTCGCTTAACCCGAACAGCAAATATCTGAGTGTTATCAATTTGAATTTGGCAACAAATATGAAACTCGAATACTCCAAGACAGTATTGTGGTCCTTTGACTGATTGACTGGTCTAGAATAAGGGGAAAAGTATGTACGCGTACATAAGAACACATTATCTTACACCTTTTTGATCAATGGAACAATGCTTAATAAACTGTATTTCGTTGGTTTCCGTGGTTTGTGAAGCAACTGTAGCTGTCTGCCTTGAGCAATATACGGATATCCAGTTTTAAAAACTGCTGTTAAACTTTTTAAAATCATTAACAGGACGAGCTAGGGACACCTCCATTCTCACTTCCAACTTACTTTCGACACTTTGTTTACACAAGCACTTTATCTCTCTTGACACTCAAAAGAGTGCACGTTACAGTGTCGACTGTCTTTGAATAAGTAATACGCTTTCTTCCTATCTCAATGGTCCTTAACACACAGCTGATCAAAATGCTAAGACCTTAATTATTGATCAAGAATAGAAATTACCCTCGCCGTGTCTTTTGGCATATTTTGAAGAGTAAAAACTGCTTTGGACAAAAGAACGAAATCCTGCGACACTTTTAGAACAACTTTGGTAGCCAAATGAGACAAAGATTAGATTTGGTATGAGTCGGGAGTCAGGATGTAAAACAGAAGTGAAACCTCGCTCTTATTTTTCTTTCAGTTAAATAAAGAATATACGAAAAATGAAAAGGAAACAATCATAAAACATTTTTCATGATTTTGACGTTTGAAAAATGAATCATCTTTTTAACAAATCCAGGTTTGTAGCTATCTCGTACAGAATTCTTTCGAAACAAAAGGAACTCAATGCCCTGGCCAAAGAAAGAATCGTTTAAGTACGCCATTGATTAGTCCTTCTTTTCCTTCCCTTTGTCCTTTCATTCTGTCTGTCTTACTGTTCCCTGCACTACATGAACATCATTCTGTCGACGTACTTTTCTTTACTCAAATTAAAGTTAAAAAGTGTGAAAAACTTCTGTTCAGAAACTGGAAAAAATAGTTTGGACTGTTGTCAACAAATTTCAGTACTTTTACAGGAGTCCAGTATGCAGGTATGACCCGTAAGATGAAGATAGTCTCTCTCTCTCTCTTTCTCTCTCTCTCTCTCACACACACACACACACACACACACACACACACACACACACACACACACACACACACATACAGTCTCTCTCGTTCCCTCCCTCCCTCCTTCCCTCTCACTCACTCACCCAAAGTGAAGAAAGCATCATGGTCATGAGTTAATTTCCCCGTTGAAAGGATCGCCTTTAGCTTAAATAGCACGTCTCTTGGCCATGCACTTGGCGCTGGATGTCTCTCAATTAATGTCTGGAGGATTAGAATAAAGGTTAAGCGCTTATATCAACAAAGAGACCTGAACATCGCTTTTATCACGGACCACACCCAACATGAAAACAAAGAACACACGATGTATTATTGTAAACCCTAGTTTTCTTTTCCATGTCAGTCTGAGTCTCTCTCTCTCTCTCTCTCTCTCTCTCTCTC
>NW_004797352.1:1168628-1170230 GCF_000002075.1 Aplysia californica
TGTGTGTATGTGTGTGTGTGTGTGTGTGTTGTATATGTGTGTGAGTGAGAGTGAGCGAGTGTGAGTATGTTTGCGAACTTTATGTGAAGTAACAGTTACTAATCCATTTTATAAAGCAAATATTGAGGAAGAGTGGAAAAAAATCAGTTATTATCACACTTGGTTTCGTCACGCAGGACTCCGACTACAATATATCTGAACAGCCTTTCTTGAATTTAGGTTTTATACATTTCAAAGGATCATAACCTTCTGAATTAGACGCTATTGAGGATGGACTTTAAGCAGTGCGCCCTCGCCTCTCAAATAACCGCTGTGTGTAAACAGGAGACGTTATGCCCATTCCACGTGGCACTATGACAAGAATATATCTTATCTTTATTATGCTCCTTTCAACGTAGAAATAAAGACAACAATGGGTTTTTTTTTAAACAACAAAAAGAAAAAAAAAACCTAGATCATTGCCTCGGGAATAGTTCCTTGCTATGTGAAACGATGTCATAAATTATCGAATTTTGCACAACACAGTATGGATTGTCACGACTCACACTTTAGTTATATTTTGATTTGCTGTCTTCGTGTTTGCTTGTGGCCCCATTAGTTACTTTAATCTAGGAAATCCTATTGAGGGTGTTAATCACATCCGTTGCTTCACACAATGAAAGCTTGTTCAATTAGACATTACATGTACTATTTGAATTTGGGGGTTAAGAGCATCAAGGTCAAATGTGTTCAAATGAATACCAAATACATGTATCACATTATAAGATTTTAATGCAGACAACAATCAGCCACCAGAAAGCAGTTTCGATGCCTTCCAAAAGAACAGAAACACATTAAAAGTGAACCGGAACAACAGTTAAATTATTAATGAAATTGTATTTATATTGCGAATATCCATGCTCTACAGCATTCTAATATGCGCTTTAATTAAAATTACTGTTCTTGGTCTCCAGGGAAGCATACAGCGCAAGCAGCCGTTTAAGCGCTCAAACACTAACAAACTAACAAGATCTTTCCCTATCTATATCCACCTGGGTGAAATAAGGAAAATGTGTGTAATTTCTCAATGACACAACATTCAGGCCACATCAGACTAACTTCTAGACCACCGACGCCAAGCAGCCGTTTGAGCGCTCAATTTCTAACAAACTGACCAGATCGTTCGATACTGTTCATTGCCCTTAAGTTTTGGAACCTCTAAAAGTATAATCCAATAAGTTAACGGGCTTTACTGATATTACTGCAAATGTCTTCCACGATCCTTCTCTATATAGATCTAGACAGTTGCACGGGCAAACCTTTTTGTCTTACGCAACACTTTTAAGGAGGATAATGACCTTTGATCATCCAGAGGTTGCAAAATGTCTCTCGCCGCTCGGTGAGGACAGTTATGGCCTCATTCACTCACTTAGAATTTGTTTCACCGGGCTTTTCTGGAGTTCGACTATTTTTCCCCTCGGAGTCCCAGCCGTCCCCCACCCTTTCCTTCCTATTTCCCCCGCAAATCCTTACACCCCAAAATATGTCAGTGCATATATCTCTCGCCTACAACATCTCAGTGTCTTCGATTCTTTCTTTTTCGTCCTTGAGTTCCCCCCCCCC
>NW_004797352.1:1174234-1188072 GCF_000002075.1 Aplysia californica
ACACACACACACACACACACACTCGTTCAGTATTCCTGGCGAGCGCCGGCTATTTACTCATCCCGCTGCTTACCAGCCCCTGGAATTACAGTCCCTCCGACCACAGTACCCCGACATTATACCTCAGACCGATGGTTTTCTAGGAAGCAGCTATAATTAACGGATAGTTAGATGGGGATGCTCAGCCTAGACCCTGACCATCGTCAGACATCGAGGTATAAGCAACTAAGAGAATGACGTAGACTATCAGTGACTGGGAAGGGGAGACACAGAAATGATGATTGGTGGAAAGGACAGCTTGGAAATTGGCTGGTTTCATGTATATCTTTGTGTGTATAGTCAGTGTGAACCGACTCTTAAAAGAACCCTATAGACGAAGATAAACTGGTACTCAGGAACATTGAGTTAAAAGAGGAATTCAAGGCTATCAAAAACATTTTTACGTCCTATTATTTACCTATCTACCCTCCCTGCTGACGGGTTTGCTTGAAGTAATAATAACAAAAATAATAAGAATAGAAAAAATAGTAATTATAATAGTAATCATTATTATTATAATGATAATAAATTGCATTTCTATAGCGCACTATCATATGGAAAACAAACTATGAGCACTGTACAATCAGCTAGAGAAGGCAGTACACAGACACAATCTTTAAAAAAGACATTCGTTGAAGAGAGAAAGAATGACAGTATTCGTTATCTGAAAAAAATACGCTTTCAAATGGATTTTAAAATGCTTTATTTTTTAATTCTCTTAACTTTGTGGGAGGGTGTTCTAGGTAATGTATTACATTTTTGCTGATTAGTCCCAGATCATTTACAAAAGTGTATAATAGTGTCGTTCTAGGCGAAAATGGGGATATTTACTTTACTTAAAAGTAAGAAAACTATAATAATGTTAAAATTACATGCATATTCAAAATAACTCTAAACAGGTAGCAAAGTTGTGTTTGGTTTTTTTTTCCTCAAGATTATTAAGACAATGGTAAGTGTAAAGAAAAGTGTAAGAACCCGCCCACACTGGAGCGCCCACAAACCACCCGCCCCTAGAGGACTGCCTTTATCCACTTTGTGTTAGTTGTTGCCAAGTTGTGTGATTAGCCAAGCGAAGGATTGGATGCTGATGAGAGAGCCAAACAAGATCGACAATTAAACGTTGGGCAGAAAGATGCGGAGACATTGCTTTACAAAGCACGCCGACAAAACTTGTCTGGGGTGCAGACTTAAGTATATTCATGGCACAGCAGGAAAAAGATATAACGCAATACATGAAACGATTTTTGGAGCAAGCGGAACTCCCGTGAATAAGAAAACTTCATCATAAATAATAAATCACAAAGATGAAAAAAAAATATTATGACGTCAGCAGAATGATATCGGAAATAAGACACAGAGAGACACAAACAAGCGATGTGTACACTATTCGAGAGAAGCAAAAGATGAGACAGGATTATTGGCAAATAGTGAGTAATAAAGGGAGAGTCTTTTTCAATAAAAAGTACAGCAGACTGTAATGAAAACATATCTACCCCGGAGACGGAGTGAGTAGATACAATAATACACCCCAAACTGTGATCAAACTCTTTGATTAAACCTTGATATAAAGACTGCGTTATGCTGCGATGTGAAAACACAAGCAGACACGATAAAAGTGCTGGAAGGGACAAAATGATCCATTGCTACATTGAGATAATAAAAAAGATGGTGAAAGTAAATTGTCATAGCCTCAAAAGAAAAAGATTGTTGGACTACCAATGCACAATATCGATGAAGAAATCACTTTTCTTTAAATATATGGAATAGGGATTGCTCAAAACTTGTGCTACCTACTTTTTCAAGATTTCTTTTATTCCACAAAAGAGATCAAACTATTTTAAACAGTATGAAGGTCCAAAGCAGAGTACTTAAACGAAGCAAGACAACACGTAACAATGTAAATTAAATAAACACCGTGTGGAAAAAAACGATTTAAGAGTTAATTCAAATGTTATTGATAAAGCAATAAAACAACAGGTCTTTAAACAAATTTTTGAGTCCATGTTTAACAATGAATATATATATATAATATACTCGTCATAACAGAATGAGAGCTCTTTGCCAGGACTTAAATCGGGGAAGAAAGTCCACTAAAAGTTACTTCGAGCTACTTAAAGTTCATTCGTGATTGGGACAAATCAGAAAATAGTTGACATCAGACGCTGCAAATCAAACCAAAATGAATGGCATCTACAGCCAATACTGCGATATTATTATTCATTAAATCTTTGTGGTTATATATCTAACTGATTGGACTACGAGAAATTTATCCAAGAATTAGGTCACTACTTTCCCGGGGCTCTCGTGGCCTAGAGGTTAAGGTGTTGGCCTCTCATTCAAAGGTCCCGGTTCGATTCTGGGTTGCGACCAAAAAATTTTCTTCTCTAAAATTGTCTCCTTTCACATCCTTTCCTGATCTCTAACAATGTTCTGTTGTCTGCTTTCATTTCCACATTCTGCCCCCACCCCCTCACCCCCTTTGCCCCCTCCTCTGGGCTCCTGACTCTTTCTGCAGCCTTTCTACTGCTACTCCCTGGCTCCTCCTAACTGCTGTCTTTCTGCCACACCCCTGATCTTCTGGTAGGAAAGATCTACACCTAGCCTTCTCGGACAAGGGCGAAAAATCTCGGAGGGCCCGTGTGCAAGTTGCGCACGTTAAAGATCCCTTGGTGGTCTAAAATCGATAAGAGTAGGCTTCGGCCGCCACCCGGGCAAAATTCAAAATTTCCTACCAACGAAAAAGTATTAGGTGTGTCCCGCGCGCTCATATGACCTTATGCAGTTGCGAGCGCCGTAAAACCCTATACTAAACAAACAAACAACAACTACTTTCCCCTCTGTCTGTGCCATGAAGAGTTATTGATACCTTGAGAGAGTTAAACGTGCACAAAAACAAACCAAACAAACCTCTCAAATTGAATTATGGAAGGTACACACGTACTGTAGTGTCTTCTGATATATAAAGCAAGATAGAAGGGAGAAGGCCATTGACACTAAATAATGATCAAAGTTCATCCCGGCTGAAACGTTTAAACTTTTTTTCCAGAACGTATGTAGATAAAGAGAAAGAGTAGACATTTTCATTTTTCAAAGCTGGCAACAAAATTGCTTTACAGAGATCAATTCTTTTCTACCGTGACAAGAAAGAGAGACTGTAAATTAGTCTTTCAGTCTCAGACACATCACCAACAACTGAAGAAAATGCAGCTGACCTGTGTAAGTAGCGGTAAAGGTTACCAGAAACTAATATTTTTCATTATTCGTTTATATTGAACACGTTTGTCCGTTTAAGTTCTATCTACGGCAAACTCGTTATTCACTGTAGGATTACGTGCGTCGTGACATCCTAGATAACGTACTTTAACGTATTTTCTGATTCACTATGGAGAGCAACATTAGACTCAGTTTGGAGTCTTGGGGGCCCAAAGAAGGGCAAGGGTAAAAGATGCCGCGCAACCTCGACCAAAGATAGTACATAACAAGATGGTCCACTCAGCCAAAAAAGTGTCCGCCGGAAGTCCGCTCTTTGCTTCAGATGGCGCTGTAGTCTGTTTTGAAGCTCTCTTTCGTTTTTCCAGAAGAATAATAGGAATAGCACCTCCTTGCGTGCGCAGATCGACTGCTGTTCATCAGCAATTCGGGTTCGTTCAGTACAGAGTTTTAGGTTTTTTTTTGTTTTTTTTAATGACCTCTCGCCTTTCATTCTAAAGTCAAATTAAACGAAGAAAACAATCACCTCTTCCTCCAGAAAAGGTTTTTTGTCAGCATAACCATTAAAAAAAGCGTTCTTCCGAAATTTCTTCAAAAACTTGCTAGTTTCACTTTGATTTTTTTAAAACACAAGTAGGGTAACTCTGTGTGCATTTGCGAAGAGGGCGCCACCGAATTTTGAGGACACTTTTTTAATTGGCTCAAAGAGAGGAGTGGCTCCTCTTGTTATGTAGACTCTTTGCCTCGACTATAGCGAGATTGAAGTTTTGCCTTTCATCTAGGCCTCCATGGTGCGCACTTTTCGAAGAGATTTTTTTTTTTACTTAGAGAACAAAGAGCTGTAGCCATGACAGTGCGCGGTCTAGGATATTGTAATTAAAGGCAGCATATACAGCCCTATTCCACAGCTATGTTAAAAAACAAGACTTCGGGTACATAAAGGTGAAAGAAAGCAGAACTGTTTTTATTTAATGTATCTTGTTTTCCTGTATTTGATTTCGAATTTTGTATATTTGTTCATATTAAAGTTTATCTTTGTATGTATGTGTGTGTGTTTGTGTGTGGGGGAATGTGTGTGTTTATCTGTCTGTGAATGTGTGCGTACATTTGTGAATGTCTATTTGTCTACAAGAACTTATCAGTATTTATAAGCCAGGGAGAAACCAAAGATCATCAAACGATAACACCCTACTTGTGAGACCTGTAAAATCATACAAATCATATGGAGAGAGATATTTCTCATATCTTGGTCCATTTATGTGGAACAGATTACCCAGGAAACTAAGACAAATAAAAACACTTGATACCTTCAAAAGACATGTGTTGTGTGTGTGTGTGTGTGTGTGTGTGTGTGTGTGTGTGTGTGTGTGTGTGTGTGTGTGTGTGTGTGTATGCATTAATGTATATTACATGAGAAGAAAGAAAGTAGTAAGAAAGGTTTTTGAAAAATGGGTATTCCAATGTAAAGCGCATTGAGCTACTTTTTTGGAAATGAGCTATATAAATGCTATATATTATTACTATTATTATTATTATTATTATTATTATTATTATTATTATTATTATTATTATTATTGTTATTATTATTATTTGTCAATATCCAAAACATAACAAAAACATCATGAATCTGTTAAGGCGTCAGCAAACGCGGCGAATGTATCGAAGTTAAGAAATTTGTTTTCCGTGTCGTAGCATAATTTACCATGATAAATGCTCAATCGCCAGCTTCAATTTAGAACACTTTTTCGTGTATACCCCGCATTCAAAATTGGATCCAAGTCAAAGCCTGTAATGAGAGAGGACGATGTATTATCTTATTTCTTCCGGATTACATTTATGTTATTCTGTAATCCTAATCGCCCTTGCGTCTGAGTTGTAATTGTTAGCCACTGCGCTGTTGTACACATCAGACGTGAATTCGAATTCCACAAAGGTATAAGTCTGTCATTTCCAGTTCCCCATACTTTCTGCTGAGATGATATAATATATCGTGCAGTCTGGGTTGGACCTGGTATGCAAATTTGAAGCCGTCTGTTTTGATTGAGGGGAAGGGTCGTAAACCATTTACTATCCCTTCAATCAATCAACACTTATTGCAATTGTCTTTTGTACTCTACTTTAGTTGCGCCTTTAGAGGCTATTGATAGGTGAAATAAACGAAAATCTGCATTGTTTATAATCTGTACCGATCATGTCAGCCGCATTCGTACAAACCACACCTGCATCTGTGACGCAGCTGGTTAGCGGGTGGTTGGCGGGTGCTCTGTAGTGTTTTGCTACTTTTTTCCTATCAAACGTCTATTCATTTTAATCTCTCCTTTTTCTTTTTTATGTTAATTACTCCTTTGTAAGACTTATAATCTTCATCACTTATTAGACCTTTTTGTATTGCAAGTGCTATAAAACTCTTACTAAAACTGAATTAACAGCTGGTTATGAGCTTTATAAACTCTTGTAAGTTGAAGTGGGATAGAAGATGTATTCGCCTTTTATTGTGTATTCACCTCTGATAGGGAATCGTAATTAAGACAGGGTGTTTAAGATTCTGTTTTTCTTTTGTCAATAAAGGGTTAACATTTGCTCAAATATAAATCTTTAAAGAATTGTGAATGTGCTTATGTCATTGAAATCTTAGACACAGGGTAGCTTTATTAAAGTAACGGCTGCAAAGAAAAAAAGCTTTTTTTGGCCAATATCAAATACCTGAGACTCAACAGATTGCAACTGAAATGTCGTTGTATTAAATAAGATACAACGTGGAAGACACTGATAGAAATAGGAGAAGTAAGCCATCTGCCACGTTGATGAAACACTGATTGTCAGGGAAAAGTGTGCTGTAGATAAAATGAATAGGATTTTAATCACGTTCACAGAAAGTAGGACAAAAGAAGTACAAAATACTCCAATGGAACGTGCCTGGCAAAAGAAAATGTTGCAAGTCTCTACTGTCAGGGTTGTATTAAGCTCTTTTGAACCATGTTGGTTAAAAAAGAGATGTATATCACATATACATTGTGTAGGTCTGTTTAAAATAGGACAGAACCAGATCCAAGGCCTAACACATTCTGTTTTAACAATCCTATTGAATACCCCATAGACAAAATTGCTCTCGGAAATGGTACAGAGACTAAATGGAAAAAGGAGAAAGGGTAGACCGGCTGGCAGTTACAAAAGCACGATCGGGGATGAGGCAATCACCCAGGGCCTGGATGTGCCAAGTCACCAGGAGCAGATAGGCGTGGCATCGACTGCTCTCTGCCTTGTGTGCCTGATAATGCATGGAGAAAGTAAGTAAGTACATGTATTGAATACTCGTGGGAAGCGAACTCTCGATGAAAGCGAGTATTTCAATCACTACACTAGTCTGACCAGTGTGGGGACTGACAAAGAAATTATGCCGAGAAGTAAAGCTGTAATTCAGCATACAGCAAGACTCTGTCAACTTACACAATTTGATGAGAAACTTGAAAATAGCTTTATTTTTAAAAAATAATAAACACTAACATTTATCCAGTCCTGTCTTTTCTTTCAATGTTCGTTCTCCAGCCAATAGCGATTGATCTGATGCACTCGCTTCTTGCTATCCTGGATTTAAAAGATTATATTCTATTACCAGATTGCAATGGGACCCTTCGTTCGTAAACCATGGCCACCGTATTACTATTAATCAAATGATCTCTCACGACTGTTTCTTTGCCGTGGCTTACTTCAGCTGTCCAGTCTTTTTTTCCTTTTGTGCCTCCTTATTGGACTACTTTCTATGTCTGTCAGGGAAAATTATAGACCTTTAAATAAGATCAAGAAAATAAATTTGAAAAATAATAAAACCATCTCTAGCCACTCCTGTCATCTTGTAAGAATATTATGCCAATTAGGATCGACCTCTCCAAAGAGAAAGAGAGGAAGAGAGAGAGCAAGCGAGAGAGAGAGAGAGAGAGAGAGAGAGAGAGAGAGAGAGAGAGAGAGAGAGGGGGGGGGAGAGATGGAGAGAGATCAGGGGAGGCAGGGAGATTGATAAATTTTAATTCGATAAAAATCCTATCTATCTATCTATCTATCTATCTATCTATCTATCTATCTATCTAACTATCTATCTATCTATCTATCTAATTACCTATCTATCTATACTATCAGGAAGAGAGAAAGGGGTAGAGAGTAGGGAGAGAGGAGAGAGAGATAGAGAGAAAGAAAGGAAGACAGAGAGAGAGAGAGAGAAAGAGAGAAAGAGCTAGAGAGAAATAGTAAAGAGGAGAGAGAGGGGAGAGAGAGAGAGAGAGAGAGAGAGAGAGAGAGAGAGAGAGAGAGAGAGAGAGAGAGAGAGAGAGAGAGAGAAAGGATATTAAGTCAGTGGCAGCGTGTCTGCGTGTGACAGTACTGTCGATAAAGACTCACTGACTGAAGGTTTGTTGGGACAGGCAGGCTGATGGTTGGTAGAATAGATTAGTGTGTGGAGCTCCTCAGAATGTTTCTTTTCTTTTCTTTTTTTGCTGTTATCATTGTTTTTACTCTTTTTTAAAGCTGTCTTTTTCCCCTCTACCACCCCTTTCCTCCCCAAACTCTCTTTCTCTCTCTCTCTCTCTCTCTCTCTCTCTCTCTCTCTCTCTCTCTCTCTCTCTCTCTCTCTCTCTTTCCTTCTCTGTGTATGTGTGCCTGTCTATCTCTCTCTGTCTACTTCTATCCTTCTCCTATCATCTTTCTTTCTCTCACTTTATGTTTCGCTCTTTTTCTTACTCGCCTCTCTCTCTCTCTCTCTCTCTCTCTCTCTCTCTCTCACACACACACACACACACACACACACACACACACACACACACGCACACTCACACACACATACGCACACACACACACACACACACACACACACACACACACACTCACACACACACACAAAGGTACACTTGCACACCCACTTAACAACACAATTTTTCACAACCCAACACAAAATACATGTAAAAAAGAATAAACGCCCCCCCCCCCCCCCCCAAGAAAAACAACAACAACATAAACGCAAAAGGCAAACACACTACACGTACACACCCACTTAACATTCGGTAATTCCCAAAAACCCGTTACCCTTGGGGAGTGTCCCGAGACATGCTCTGAATTCCTGGAACAAGAGAAGCAGTACCCTAAAATACCAAACACTGGTTGTTGTTTTTTTATATTTATTTTAAAAACGTGGAAAAACTATGTTAGGAAAGAATTAGTGGCTGTGATGAGCCTGTTTCAACGGCAATCAAGTATGAGCAGGTTATATATTTCCGTCTCTATAGTTGTGACTATCGGTTTGAACTCATTACCCGTCCATATCATAAAATTACAATAATAAAGCAAGTGCTCAAGTGAATCAAAAATACTACGTTATTACGAGAGATCGTGAAATGGACTTTCAACGCGTTTGATAGGATCGCTTCTTGAGCCAAGATTTATTGTTTCCCCAAGTTTCAACACTACTGCTTTCCTTGATTCTACAGTAATAAATATTAAATCTTCCGGAAAATCAATTTTGTTCTAATAAAGACTAGATAAAAGCTGAATTCCTAGTCTTCTTCAAAAACATGAAGCTTTCCTGTGTAGAGTTAGCATAACAAATCATGAGCAGACTTTCTCAAATTCACCTCAAGGTCTAGACCTATCGGCGTCTTCCTCTAGCGGGCTGCCGATGGTAGTTCCCCAGGGCTCCCCTGGCTGGTAAAATTTAATGGTCGTTGGTTAAGACTGATGTGTATCAGAATCTGCTTTTTCTAGTTCTTTAAAATGTTGTTAGGATTTCCATGTGCTTCCTCGCGACGTGAGGCTGGTATTGCACTGACTCACCACCAACTAAAATCCAAAATCAGTTCCAAAAGTGGCCTCGGTTAGAGCAAAGATATAGTTTTTCAGAAGCTGTGTACTCGTATTAGGGGTGTATTAATTTAGTATAGCGACTTGCCTTGCGCACTTAACCCACGTTTGTATGTCACAGGAGATGTAATGAATAATTCATATATATATATATATATATATATATATATATATATATATATATATATATATATATATATATATATATATATATATCATCTCGTGTGACTTGAAAAGTTTATATCTTTGTCATGGACATAGAAAAAAAAATAGGAAGACTTTACACTAAGTAACGCCCTCAAACCGCCTGCTTGTATAAGTCTGTCCCCGTCGTTTTATGCAAGAAAAGTCTGAAATTATGCAAACTGAGCCCAAAAATGTGAAATTATGCGATTCTTTTAAATTTAACAAAGAATGATAACGGAATTATGCAAAAACTGATCAAATTTTGCTAAATTATGCGGGGTGCATAAAACCACGGGGACAGATAAGTTTGATTCACAAATGGATAATTCGAGGACTGAGCTGGTCCAACGTCCTACGTCTAGGCATGTCTAGGCATTTGATGTGTTCTATGTTTTCACTTTTCTTGTTTATTTTTTTGTTACTATGTTGGGGTGTTTTTGCCTCTGTGTTATCACCCACTGAGGACTCACATTCCAGTCATTCGACATTGCTTGAAGACTTTCTTTATTGGGGGGGCATAACTTCG
This sequence comes from Aplysia californica, assembly GCF_000002075.1. NCBI lineage: Eukaryota > Metazoa > Mollusca > Gastropoda > Aplysiida > Aplysiidae > Aplysia > Aplysia californica. Next base: position 1,184,040 of record NW_004797352.1, read on the forward strand.
TTCTTCATACAAATTGTGCAATTCTGTTGTTTTTTAAAATCTGAAACTTTAAAAGGCAGTCAACAGCATGAAGAAACATACAACTTCGTGTTTCTGGTATGTGTGTATGTGTGTGGGGGTTCGAAATATCCCGCAATAACGTCTCCTGCTATCCGGACATGATTTGTGTTCGCTACGTCACTAAAGAGTTAAACCAGACCATAGTTCGGTCACAGATGTAGATGACCGAGAGCTGGACAAAAGATACCGGAAGTGAAAAGAGGACACCTTTAAGCTACAAAGTGGCGGATGAGAAACCCTCCACCAGGGTTGATCTGTTCCCTTCTCCTTCCCAAACACGCCCCCTCCTTTCTACCCTAATGAAATGGAGAGAGGATTTCTTATTTCCTCCGTCTCACTTTTTACCTCTAAAAAAGCCGCCAAAAGATTGTCAAAACGGATGTAGTTTTGTTTTGACTCATGACTGTCAAGGTAAAAATATAACGTTATATTTCGGGTTCTCCTTTGAAACCCAATATGTTAAAAAAAACATGGTTAGTATCTTACGCCACCATCGATACAATTTAGATCTTTTGGAGGCAGGCTGCCTCGACCCCCGCCTGTCAAGGCCTGTCTGGGCTGAGAGGAATGTTACGTCCCGGCAAACAGACGGATACTCAAAATTGAAAAACAGGAGAATCAAAAAAGTTTGTTTGGAAAGTGCGCGACTTAATTAAAAATTAGCCCACTATTCATGACATGCTTGATTACGCCAACGTCAGTAATTGGGTATATTCGTCGGTTTTGATTTAACAAGTGTGTAATTATAGGTATGATCATGCCAGCAGTGCGCAGATCTTGACATAAATGTGAGGCAGCGTGGGGGAATCAGGCTCTCGTCAAAATAATAAAATCGAAGAAAACAGCAGTTTTCTCCCTGCTCAGCAATTTTTATCAATTTTTTGGTTTTTTTGGCTCAACACCTTTTATGTCCATTTATAAACATATTCCTTGGAGGATTTCTCCGAAAAACGTTGATTAAAGGCACAAAATATAAATTTACAGTTTCCATGGACACTCCAGCTTTGGAATTTACCAAGCTTTGGCGGCCATTTTCTCGCTAATTTTACCTCTTAAACCAGGTGACCCCCACCTCCTTCAATCCAATATATCTCTACTTCTGTTGAAGATGGATGGGTAATTTTTTCATTGGAAGCAACACAAATGAACAAGCTTTAAGATGATACCAATAACTCAATATGCACCAACATTGACGAGAGCCTGATTCCCCCACGCTGCCTCACAAATGTACTAGCATTACTTTATCGTCATGTTTACTTTTTCTTCTTCTGTTGACGTTGGGCGTCAAGGAGAGATGCAGCTCTCAATGATAGGCTAACTCTGTGGCTCTTTCAACTGAGATGTTGCTGTTTTTCGGTTTCTTCTAACTCCCACAATTCATCTTTAGCGTGGTAAACCTCTTCCTTTGCAGCAGGAGTATTTTAAAAAATAGGCTTTTGAGGCTAGCTGATTTGGCGGCATACATATCAGGTGACCAAACCATTTATTTATTTATTCTTTGGTTTTCTTTTGAATGTAGGCAGATCTCAGCGCCAACAGCTGCTCTTACATCTTCCTTTCTTTGCCTATCTCTTTTTGTGATGTAGTAAAAGGATGAAAATATCAAATAATATGACAAGAAAGTGTCCGGTACGTTATTATATACACGATTGCATTAACACCAATTACAAATAGGCCCCTGCAGAGGAAATGTGTGTATCATAAGGGAGGAATAAAACTATAGCTACGAATTGAATGGTACGTGGTATGCAAGGTGGGTCGATTTCTTGGCATCTGGGATAACCACGGCGGCGCAGAGATGCACCCGATGCACCCAAGAGACCATCTACAAACTCCAGACCTCCAACTGCCTCTTATTTTTCTCTGGATCTAGTGGAGCATAATTGCACTAAGTTAGCTTCAAGCCCCCCCTCACACAATTTTTCGTCATCAGGAGTATTGCTTCGTAGTGCTTTGCTTTGTATCTAAATAGCAGACTGTTACTCTCCTTTGTATGTGTAGCTCCCGAGGTCCTAATGCCTTGATGTTTAGCGATAACCTTTTCTTCATTGCGTGTTGCTCCAAAACAATCGGTCAGCCGAACAGAGACAGATGCTCTGTCATCTGAAGCCCCGGGATTAGGGAGATATTCTATTTGAGCCGAGGAATTTGGGGGCACAAGGGGGAAAGAATAGAGTGATGCTATAACAGAGCCAAGGAAAGAAATGCTGACATGGGGACAGAAGGTGTGTGTGTGGGGGGGGGGGGGGTGCATCACGTTTGTTGAAGTGTGTGTGTGTGTTTTTGTTTGTGTGTTTGTGTGTGTGTCTGTGTGCATGTGTGTGTGTGTGTGTGTGTGTGTATATATATATATATATATATATATATCATCTCGTGTGACTTGAAAAGTTTATATCTTTGTCATGGACATAGAAAAAAAAATAGGAAGACTTTACACTAAGTAACGCCCTCAAACCGCCTGCTTGTATAAGTCTGTCCCCGTCGTTTTATGCAAGAAAAGTCTGAAATTATGCAAACTGAGCCCAAAAATGTGAAATTATGCGATTCTTTTAAATTTAACAAAGAATGATAACGGAATTATGCAAAAACTGATCAAATTTTGCTAAATTATGCGGGGTGCATAAAACCACGGGGACAGATAAGTTTGATTCACAAATGGATAATTCGAGGACTGAGCTGGTCCAACGTCCTACGTCTAGGCATGTCTAGGCATTTGATGTGTTCTATGTTTTCACTTTTCTTGTTTATTTTTTTGTTACTATGTTGGGGTGTTTTTGACTTTGTGTTATCACCCACTGAGGACTCACATTCCAGTCATTCGACATTGCTTGAAGACTTTCTTTATTGGGGGGCATAACTTCGTTCTTCATACAAATTGTGCAATTCTGTTGTTTTTTTAAAATCTGAAACTTTAAAAGGCAGTCAACAGCATGAAGAAACATACAACTTCGTGTTTCTGGTATGTGTGTATGTGTGTGGGGGTTCGAAATATCCCGCAATAACGTCTCCTGCTATCCGGACATGATTTGTGTTCGCTACGTCACTAAAGAGTTAAACCAGACCATAGTTCGGTCACAGATGTAGATGACCGAGAGCTGGACAAAAGATACCGGAAGTGAAAAGAGGACACCTTTAAGCTACAAAGTGGCGGATGAGAAACCCTCCACCAGGGTTGATCTGTTCCCTTCTCCTTCCCAAACACGCCTCCTCCTTTCTACCCTAATGAAATGGAGAGAGGATTTCTTATTTCCTCCGTCTCACTTTTTACCTCTAAAAAAGCCGCCAAAAGATTGTCAAAACGGATGTAGTTTTGTTTTGACTCATGACCGTCAAGGTAAAAATATAACGTTATATTTCGGGTTCTCCTTTAAAACCCAATATGTTAAAAAAAACATGGTTAGTATCTTACGCCACCATCGATACAATTTAGATCTTTTGGAGGCAGGCTGCCTCGACCCCCGCCTGTCAAGGCCTGTCTGGGCTGAGAGGAATGTTACGTCCCGGCAAACAGACGGATACTCAAAATTGAAAAACAGGAGAATCAAAAAAGTTTGTTTGGAAAGTGCGCGACTTAATTAAAAATGAGCCCACTATTCATGACATGCTTGATTACACCAACGTCAGTAATTGGGTATATTCGTCGGTTTTAATTTAACAAGTGTGTAATTATAGGTATGATCATGCCAGCAGTGCGCAGATCTTGACATAAATGTGAGGCAGCGTGGGGGAATCAGGCTCTCGTCAAAATAATAAAATCGAAGAAAACAGCAGTTTTCTCCCTGCTTAGCAATTTTTATCTTTTTTTTTTTTTTTGGCTCAACACCTTTTATGTCCATTTATAAACATATTCCTTGGAGGATTTCACCGAAAAACGTTGATTAAAGGCACAAAATATAAATTTACAGTTTCCATGGACACTCCAGCTTTGGAATTTACCAAGCTTTGGCGGCCATTTTCTCGCTAATTTTACCTC
>NW_004797352.1:1188178-1190275 GCF_000002075.1 Aplysia californica
GGGGGGACAGGGGGAGCAGTTGAAAGATATCACGCTATACAGCAACCATGAGCGTTAAGAGATTATAACTTTAAGTAACTGAAAATCTCGCCGGCATTAAACTTGATGACGGTCAGGTTGAAATACTGGGTGGCACTACGTTCAGGCTGCATTTATGAATACAGAATACGTGTGTTCTAACCATGATTTTCGGTTGTTTTGTTTTCTCTGCAAATCCATAAAGTTTACGTTTAGTGAGCATTAGACCTGGGTGGCCTTTTAGTCTAGTTTTAATAAAAGCTTTACGGCACTTGCAACACAAAGAGGTCACAAAAGTGTCGAAAAATAAAGGTGGCACATGAGAGTCACGTGCAATGAAAAGAAGGAGAGATAAGGACGATAGATGTTTGGTAGGAATAAAGGAGCAAACAAGACCAGAGCGCCCTCATCCATCCACTCTAAGTGGTCTTTGAAACTAAGTAACCTCCAAATTGCAATGGTTGTATCTCGTTTAAACGTATCAGTGTTTGGACAGATGTATTAACAGTACACTAAAGTAAAACTTTTTTCATTGAGAATGTGGCCTGCTCCACTGGTAAATATTATGATAATAGGAGAAGGCATAATAATTTCTGCATGTCGCCTAAAGTAGTTAACGACAGCTAGTGTGTTATCTAAATACGTGAAAAACTCTGATGGGACGTTATCTGAATCTATTTAATAATTTGTTTCAGACGAAAACGTGGAAAGCTGAAGTCCTAAAGAAAACGAGAGCTTGTATGCATGTATGTGTCTCGCACTATTCTTATATTATTAAACGTATGCCTTTGTGTAGGTGGATGGGTGCGTGCGTGCGCGCGTGTGTGTGTTTTTATGTCTCTGTGTTTGAGTGTGTTTGTGTATGTGCGTATATTTGAGTATGTGTGTGTTTCTTTGATGTAAGAAACGCAGCTCTCGTTCTTATTTTTATCGACCACAGGTTTCAACTAAGGGCATTTCTAAGGACAAATTTCGGTTTATCAAACTCACTTCCTATCTACTGAATAATACACAAAGATCAAGATCATACAGGGTGATTTTAAAAGAATGAGCCGATTTTATGGCGAATTGTTTCAGTTCTCAAGCATCGTTAGGAAACGAGTCAGTCACCATTTGAAAGAGGAGTTATCTAAGTTTTGATTCAAGAAAAATTAACAGATTTTAGGTCTCATTGATTCGGTTCGCAAGCATCATTATGGAATGAGTCAAGGATCATTTGGAAGAGGAGTTATCTACTAACTGTCACAGGGGGTGCTTTTGTCGCGTCGTTCTTCCTTTGAAGGAAAAAATCGTTACAGGACAAACCAATCTCGATATGCTCCAAACCTGGCTCTTCACATTCTTTGCAAGCAGATTCGCATAACTTCATTTTCCAACAAGATGGAGCACCACCCTATTGGCATCTGATGTTTCGAGCTTTTTAAAAAGAAATGGATTGGTTGGAAAGGGGCCCAAGACCTTGCTCTCTGTGCTTGGAAAGCCAGTTCTCCAGACCTCACCGAGTGTGATTTTTTTCTTGTGGGGATATGAAAAAGACATTTATGTTCCAACGCTGCCCACTGACCTCGATGGCCTAACACATCGAATAACAATAACGATCAACTGTGTGGTCCGTGATATGCTGAAACGCGTCTGGGATGAATTCTCTTATGGCACTGGTGTTGCCTGTGCTGGTGTTGGTGGCCACATTGAACACATGTAAGACAGTGAATAAAATCTGACTGTGTTATATTGTGTATTTATGTTTGTATTTATTCGTGTATTTATGTGTGTACGTATTAATAATTATGTATTTATGTATGTAAATGTATGTTTGCCATTGTAAACCAAAGTGCCCTTCTAGGAAAAATAGAAGTGTAATTTATTTTTTTTATTTATTATCAGCTTGAATTTTCCCTTGCCGTTGCCTTTTATAAATTGGGAAATAAAATCGTTTCATTCTTTTTAATCACCCTTTACAACTCAAGCAAGGTACATCAGTCAGCCTCCAGCTTTCAATTCTTTTCCCTTCTGTCCCATAGCTCCTCCTCCATCCCGCCACCCTCTGAACTCCCCCGTCTCTGCCCCCCCTTTTTTCTG
>NW_004797352.1:1191715-1193052 GCF_000002075.1 Aplysia californica
GTGTGTGTATATGTACATGTGTGTGTGTGTGTGTGTATGTGTGTGTGTGTGTGTGTGTGTGTGTGTGTGTGTGTGAACATTATATCGGCTGTTGCGTTAATTTCCTTTGCTAGAAGGGCATTATTCAATTCAATTTTCAAAATACCCTGCATACTTAAAACATATTCATTGTAACAGCCTAGGATAGGCATCCCAGAGTTGATTAAATTACAATTTTGAATTACACAAAAAAAATACCATAGTGGAAAAGTGATTACATTGTTTATTCGTGGGAAACAGAATATGTGACAGTAATTATAAACTTTATTGGATCCAATCTTGAGATACGAACTTGCACAAACTCTTCTCTGAATTGGCACTTTCGTTGACAGCAGGAAAGTGTGAAAGTGTGATTATATCGAGGGAGGGGTGGGGAGTACATGGGAGTTTGCATCAAAACAACTTTGAATAATTTTTATTTATTTTCGCAGAAACAAAACAGTGAATAGATCCATTCGCTCTGAAAATTCTAAAGACATCATAAAAAATGTGTGGGCATTGTGCCACGCACATTACATAGAAATGAAACGTTCTTATCCGCACTCGAGTCAATATATCATTATGTTCTCTTCTCTCCCCTTAATACGCCTGCTTCTTTCCCACAACGACTCCCTTCTCAAACCCCTTAATTTTCTTTCCTTTCGATCAGCAAAATCTCTTCTCAACAGCTGCAAAATGCACGCATTTCTTGAATAGCGACATAATATTTGCATGTCATCGACGAAGGCTCCCCAATAGCGTATTAAGGCTTGTCCGCTAACCTGCTATTTCTCATCTGTCTAACCTGACCTCATGGGAGCAAAAACATCGAGACCCGCATTATCGAAAGGCGGATAGAAGGAAAAAGCAGAGAGAGAGAGAGAGAGAGAGAGAGAGAGAGAGAGAGAGAGAGAGAGAGAGAGAGAGAGAGGCGTGGTCGTCTTGTTTCTCCAAAGAACCGCCAACCAGCACATAGTTCGGAGACAGGACGGGCCAACTGGATCAACCCAACGGGCATGTGGCTTGTCCCCAGATCATTATGCGCATGCGTCGACCGTCGGAAAAGAGGAATAGTATACTGGACATTCGCCAGCTTTGTGGAAGACAGTCGGTGGGTATACCATTGGGATTCATCATTTACCGCTTGCAGAGGGTAAGATGTGCAAATGGGTCTCTTTTGGAAGGAGTAACCACACTGTATTAAAAACTGTTTGCTATGCAACGTGTCTGGGAATGGTGAACTGTATCTTTATCTCTCTCTCTCTCTCTTTTCTCTAATTTTCCATCGCTTTGTCCCTTCATATCTCTCTCCCTCCCCC
>NW_004797352.1:1194776-1208925 GCF_000002075.1 Aplysia californica
AGAGAGAGAGAGAGAGAGAGAGAAAGTGAGTAAGTGAAAGAGAGTGACTGAGAAAGAGGGGGCAGACAGACAGACAGACAGACAGAGAGTAGAGTAGTAAGAGAGAGGTCTGAGTAAATTGAAAATCACAGTCACAATAACGGCCATTTTCGGCACTGAAAAAGCAACGTAGACAGACAGAACGCGAGGAAAAAATGGACGACTAGCCCGTAGCGCTCGCCATAACTTCGAAGAAAAGCACTACACTCGATAAACCAAAGTCTCCACTAAAACCAGCCCGAAGCAAGAATCCACAAATTCAGACTGCAATCTAATTTCCAATTTGACATGCCTGCTTTCGTTTCAGATAGGCGTTGTCCCATAGAGTGACCTAAACTGCACTGACTCAAATAATACAAAACAACTAGGAGGATTCATAGTGATTGATTATGATACATCATGTAACTTACGATTCTATTTTTATCAACATCTTATTTTTCGAAATGACGTTTACTTGAGCCATGTAGAGTGACCCATATTGCACTAACAAAATGAATTCAAAACATGTAGGAGGGTTCCTAAGACGTCATTATGATTCATCATGTATCGTCTGATTCTTATGAAAATGTTTTTCTTGCTTTCGACATTCGACTCTATAGATCTAGTTCTATTGAAGTTGTTGTGCTCTTGTTATTCAACGGAGGCACAGCTGTGGTAACAAATCGAGCGACCTTGCACATGTGTGGGACGTTCAAGAACGATGTTGCTCATGACCTAAAGGCACACGTTTGAGCAGTAATCCAAGAATGTTTTTGCTATAACATTGCTGTAAGTCGCTGTTCCATACAGACAACGGCGATAACTCTGAAACTTTAGATATGGCAGGGGCCACGACCTAATTTCAAAAAATACAAATCCATAAGCTCTTCTATTCCATGGCAGTCATGTTACCAGAGACACTAAAATATATATTTTAGTGTCTCTGATGTTACACGCAGATTGCAAAAGATGAAAATTGATTTCTCACAGTGTGAATTCTTCTTTTTTTTAAATACATTTTTTGTTAAACACAACTTGTTTTAAAAACGTTGGGGTTTTTTTCAACTTTTAGGGCAAGTAAATTGGCGTGTTTGTGGAAGTGATTTAAATTTTGATTGGTTATTCATGCATTAGTTCAATAATACAGTACACTCCTATGCCGTCTCTGGTGTCGTCTGGGTACACCTAATGAATTCTTTACGAATATTTTTGGTGCTTAATCCTTTTTTAAAATTCTTTGTGTGTGTGTGTGTGTGTAGGGGGGGGGGTTGTTCTAATCTGTATCGTCCTGTGACTGCTGTATGAGATTAGGCCAGAGTTATTCAAGCGCGGGGAGAGATTCTATCATCTATGTTATGCCCCTTTCTACAACATCCTCCCTTGGGTAGCGGGGCAGAAGGAACAAGGTACGACGAGCCATTCCGATCTTAATTCGGTTGTGCCAGTTTTCGTTTTGCCTTGTCTCTCAGAATCGCAAACATTGATTCCAGTTGTACTAGATTGCAAATTTACACTAGAAGAAGCGACCAAGCACAAAAGCAAAAACAAATGTAAAAAAATAAAATTTATGAAAAGTAACGATATACATGTAACACCTTTTGCAACATTGTAAGCTTCTTCAAGAGGCAAGACCTCCGAATCTAATGTCCAGCTCAGATAGGAATGAGCGAGTATGGGAAGACTCGTGTAAAGTGCCTTCGCAAATGTGAGAACGCCGGGCCGAGTTGAGCCTCGACAAGTGCATACTACAAATCAAATGTTTATTTTAATTTCCAAGAGAACAACCGGAAGTGAAGATTGTGTTTAGAGAATAGGTTACTATGATGGAGAAGAAAACGATAAGGTAATACCATATTAAGAACGTAGAACCGTTTCAATCTACATGTAATTAAGCTTGTGTTATGCGTTTGGAACAAATTTCGACAAATTTATACACAAATAAAGATCGAAATCGAGTAAGCTGTAGTCCTAAGATTATGTGTCCTGGTCTGAATTATGACATGTTTTGCTCTCTTGGAGTCATGCTTATCATCCTAATATGCTGCCAAGGTAAACATAAAAATCAAGAAAATACAAGCATAGAGAGCATATTTTTTCTTAAAACCAACCCCATTGTACAGAAGTTAACATAAAACAAAAACATGTTTTAAAAAGCTTGAGTTGCAGGAGCAAAGAAAAACTAGTTCAGAGATTATAGCGACACTCTGAGATGTCTATGTAAAGCACATCAAACGATGCACTTTTATTATATATATACACATATATATATAATATATACATACTATATATATGCATATATTTTGTGTGTGTGTGTATGTGTGTGTGTATGTGTGTATGTGTGTGTGTGTGTGTGTGTGTGGGTGTGGGTGTGGGTGTGTGTGTGTGTGTGTGTGTGTGTGTGTGTGTGTGTGTGTGTGTGTGTGTGTGTGTGTGTGCATCTGCGGATGGAAACGCAATGGTTCTCCGGTGTTTAATTAACACACTTGTTTCGAGTTCCAAAATTGTCATAGCTTTGGGTCTGCAATTAATTTGGTCAAATCAATTAGAAAGGGAACAAAAACGGAAAATATAGAAATCAAATCCTCTTCACCAATAACTTTGTTAAATGAGATTCAAAACTCCCTTTGCCATAACAGAAAACGAAAAGATACGGATATTAAAAAAACATAGATGTACTCACCTCTCACGATTACAACCGTCGCCATGATAATATCCAAAGAAAAGGCGTGTCCTAGGGTCCAGACATAACCAAGGCCAAACCCTGCTCGCCTCCAGAGGGTAGACAGTAATTGGAAAAGATGAAGAACTGTCACTATTTATTCTTTGGGCCTTGTATGATTTCGAAGTCACTGCATTGCAAGATAATCTCTTCTTTGCAGTCTATATTCAAAGATGCTAGCTGTGCACAAAATGTGTTACAGCAATGATTAAATGTAAAAGTGCGATTGATGTTTCGCTATTCACAAAGATCTATGCAACTGCTGTGAATGTAAACAATATGCCCACGCCGCAAGCGCTGTTGCATGTAAATACAGATTATAGATCTATAGCCCTGACACCTTTGACGTGGTGGGCAATGTTACTTTTCCCGTTGTCGCCCGTGCTTGAAACAGCAGATGTTTCCACAAGTAAATGAACTCCTTTTCATACTCTTCTTTTTGAAAGTAGATATAAGAGGTAAACTTTTTTACAGTAGGGCTATTCACTATTCTTACAAGTAACGAGCTTTGAAGTTGTTTTTATGCCGTCTGTTAAACATGCTATCATTGTTTACCTAGTGTACATCTGTTTCCTATGCTACAGCTGTTGGTACGTTGGTTTATTCTGCAAGAAACAATAGAAATTTGGTCTTGGTACAGTATTTGTTTTGCACGTACTTAGCGCGTAAAAGTCTCTATACTTCCTATTGTTGCACGAACTTACTTAGCCTGTAAACGTCTCAACACACCCTATTGTTGCACGTATTTACTTTGTTTACGACTGTCTGAAGAAAATCTCCTAGTAAACGTATTCTTTTAAAATACAATTAATTGTAACAACATGTACTTGGTTAGTTTAACGTTTTATTTCAATAAGCATGTGTTACTTCACAACGCGAATGTCGTCCGCACGTTTATCACAGCTGTACAAACCGTTCGATAAGGCTGTCCTTTCTTCCCCCTGTGGCACTCTGCACCGGTCCACACAACCTTTGTCCGCTAGCCTGTTCCTCTAACAACAGATATTCAGAAGGATTCGTGGATCATCAGTTGTTTCTATCCCAGAAATGAATATTCACGCGAGTTCCTGGCCACCCTCTACATGGGAAGATTTGTCCGGTTCAAGAGTACTGGCGTTGTTGTCTGCGTTTGGTTCCGCTAAATCCTTTCTCCCAGCGAACTTCCCGCAAGAATGCTCAAGGGCCCAGACCGTCACGCCATATTTGAATAATACACCAACATCCGACGGTGCCGCAAGCTGGAAAGAGAAACAAAAATATTCCGGTGAATAAAAAGAAAGTATGAATATTCTCCATAACCAAAAGTCTCTAGCACGATCCATGTTTCCCAACTGACCCCGCGGGTACAATCATGAAGACGGTACTTCGACCGAACCGGCGATCGCCGTTTTGTTTTATCGTTTTTGCTTTGGTCCAGTTTTTGTCATATCCGCACTTACACATAAACACACTGCAGACACACAAATGTCAGCGTTTATTGCTCCTCCGAGGATTTAGCGAGCGGCCTAGTGGTGTAAAAAGACGTTGGGTTTTTTTTGTTTTGTTGTTTTTTGGTGGGGGGGGGGGGATCTTCCAGATTTCATGACCAGCGCTGTGTCAGGGAAAAGATTGGTCGCGAAAAAATTCTTACGTATGACGGCCAAACATATTTGTCATTCCGCATTTATTATCAGATTCTGTGTTACATTGCTAATAGGATCCTTAGAGAATGTGCACTTTTTTTTACACGTATGTTCATTGTTCTGATTGTTTGTTCCACATGTATTTTGTTCTGTCTGCTGACGCAGTGATCAATCTGCCTTACCGTGATTAAGTCGGGCTCATGATTGACGCCCTTTACGTTTTTTGTTCTTCATAAGAAGAACGTTATTTAAGGAAAGAAGCCATCCATCTACAAAGGGTTGCCCTGTTGCAGAGGGCGAAAGAAATAATTTTGTATTTTCTAAAATCCTGTCGGGGCGCACTACCAGGGCATGGTGTATAACGAGATAAAAGCTTAACGGTTAAAAAGGGGACTCTTACGCACTTCTTAGCCTTTGAAAAATCAGCATAATAACAGTTATTATAAATTATATCTATATAGTGCATTTCCACCAGGAAAACACCGAGAAAAGAACTAAGACAAAGGTAATATTGTAGTAATATATTATTTCAGGTAACTTTGAAGTCTCGTTGTTTAAGGCAACGTTTTTGTTTTATTTGCACGGAGCCACAAGCTGTAACTTCACTTTTATTTTACAAACAGCAGAAACAGAAAGGAAAAAGCGATCTACCTTCAAGAAGAAACATTGAGAATTTAAATGAATGTACATAATGCAAATCTTGCTTCTTTTCTGTTGGATCGGGGTATAATTAATTCTTGGGCATGGTACGATTATGATAAAGATGGTGGCAGCAGAACGTCTATAGCTTAAGGAATTACATACAGAATGAGAAACTGTCACCAATCCAATGAAATGGGTAGGTGGCACGCCTCCGGCTTATGACGATGTATAAAATCTTATTAAAACGCCAGCTGAACCCGTTAATTTGTTAGACAAGGAATGACATATTTATGAAGATTAACTATTGATTACGCGTCTGCGCTACTTCCCGATGTTCAATACGGCTTAGCTTATGTAAGTTCATGAGAATTAGTGGACTAACCGAGCTGAGGATGAGTCACAGAGAGCAAACCGAGACGCATAGCAGATCAAAGACACGTCGACCGATTCTGAGCTTTAAAAAAAAAATAACAACAGCTACAGTACAAATGTAACACTGTCGCCACCTTCACCATCACCAATAACAACAACAACAACAAAACTAGATCAAAACAACAACAATAACAACAACAATAACAACAGCAACGTTAACAACAACAACAACAACAACAACAACAACAACAACAACAACAACAACAGCAACAACTCTTCGGGGCTCCGAACATTTCGAACGGATAGGCTACCACACACACACACACAGCAACAACAACAACAACAGCAAAAAGGAGCAACATTAACAACAACAATAACAACAGCAACAACAGCAATTTACCGCCACCATCACACCAATATCACCACTACTACCACCGCCATCATTACCACCGATGACAACAACAACATCATACAATATTTCATAGATATGAACTAGATGTGTGTGTGTGTGTGTGTGTGTGTGTGTGTGTGTGTGTGTGTGTGTGTGTGTGTATGTTTAGCTTACATGTGTGTGTGCACATGTGTGCGTGTTATGTGTGTGTGAGTGTGCGTGTGTGTTTGTGTGTGTATGTGTGTGTATGTGTATGTGTGTGTATGAGTGTGTGTGTGCGTGTGTGTGTGTCGCGTGCATGAATATTGTCCGTACATGTAAAGCGCCTAGAGCTGTGTTTACACGGGAGTGGGCGCTATAGAAATGATCTTCATTATTATTATTATTCAATCCTTTCACAATTAAATTAGTTTGGTGGTTTGTTTAACAACCGAAGTGTCTCCTTCTGGTAGGAAAGATCAACACCTAGCCTTCTCGGACAAGGGCGAAAAATCTCGGAGTGTGCAAGTTGCGCACGTTAAAGATCCCTTGGTGGTCTGAAATCGATAAGAGTAGGCTTCGGCCGCCACCCGGCAAAATTCAAAATTTCCTGCCAACTAAAAGTATTAGGTGTGTCCCGCGCGCTCATATGACCTTATGCAGTTGCGAGCGCCGTAAAACCCTCTACTATTTTTTTAAAGTGTCTCCAGCCCCTCACACATAGGATATCCCTGTGGTATTGCAGTCGCTGTTGTTGTTGTTGTTGCTGCTGCTGGCATGCTGCTGACGACTAAAGACAAAGTTACTTATTTAGAAGGAGAAGCCCTTGCCCTCCTAAAGGTACTAGTTTCTGAAGAGCCCTCACCCCCCCCCTCTCTTTCTCTCTCTCTCTCTCTCTCTCTCTCTCTCTCTCTCTCTCTCTCTCTCTCTCTCTCTCTCTCTCTCTCTCTCTCTCTATCTATCTATCTATCTATAAATCTATCTATCTCTCTTCCTCTCTCTCCTTCTTTACCTCTCCCTATCTCTCTTTCCATCTCTCCCTCTCCTTCTCTCTTTCTACCGCCTCTTGCTCTTTCCAACTTTTCCTCTCCCATTCTCTATCTGTCTATCTGTTTGTCTACCTATGTATCTATCCATCTGTCAATCTAACTCTCTTTCTGTTAGGCCACACGGTGCTTCTTGGTAAACCAACCTACACACGAGTGCAGTACGTATGTTTGGCAATCAACATTATAGTACAGAGATATATCACCACGTTCCTTTGACGTCTCCCCGGCCAATGACCTCCATGCACAAATCAGCTTAACTTTGCTCCCACCCACCCTGTCTCGGGTCGGATTTTCAGTCAGATTTGTCATTTTAAATTCGACTGGGTTATTGGAAACAGAGAGTAAATGATAATGTCCTTGCTTTTAATACTTTTATCTTAACCAACAGCTGTCGTGAAATTGGGCAGAACACAAACATGTAAATCTGTCATTGTTATTATTCCTCCTAACATTTGTGTATGTTCAGTGTTTTAGTTTTAGTAAGTGTTTTACCTCACTTGCAATACAATAGGTCATATGAGTACCGAAGATTAGAGGTGTTACAAGAGAGTAACAAACACAAAAAAGAAACAGGTGAGATAAAGACGATAGACGTTTGATAAGAAAGAAGAAGCAAATCACACCAAAGCGCTCGCCCACTACTCATTATGTTCAGAATGATAAATGCTATACGGCAGTCCGTGTATTTGAGAGCTTGTCATTGTCACGTCTTTGTTTCCATCTAGTTGGTTTAAGGATAGAATAATATCTTGAGAAAAATGCAGATAAACAATTATACAATTTCATATTCTACTCCCAACAGAAAAAGAAGTCTTACAAAAACGAGAAATCATGGGGATGCATAAAAAGATGTGTTTAAATACAAATGAAGATAGCAATAACAGACAGAATGTGAATCCTTGACTATGAAAATAAGAGACGTACGACTAAATAAATGTGCCGTGTTGGGGCGGTAGGGTGATCTTATTTTAGTGTCCCCAACTCAAGGACCAAGCAGTTGACTAACCGTATTGTCTTAAAGCGGAACAGAGCGAAAAATGTATCTGACAAAGCGATAATATTAACATGAACTGTTCCATCATCAGAATGCCTGTACCTCATGCTGGTGTACATTGATGCTCTTTTTGCTACCCGAAATAACCTTTTGGGGAAGACTGCGGATTCAAAACATTTAATACTGGCAACAAATTAATTCTTTAGCTGTAAAGTAAAGTTGTTCCCGCATTTGATCCGGACATTGGGGATTGCCTTGTTAGTGAGACAACTTCCCGGGCCTTCGGCATATTGCGGTAGAGTGACCAGTCTTTAGCTGTACCCAAATATAAAACAATGTCTGTGCTTTTGGAGTTTTCTGTTCTTACCTAAGAGTCAAGATAATCATAGAATGGTTTATGGCAAACAAACCTTTAAAGGATAAGGGAGGAGTGGTTGGACTCAAAGGGTTTAACCTTGTTCCAGCGGTAATAAGTCGACATAATCTTCTTTCCTAAATATTTCGTATAGGAAATCTCTATTCCTAATCACCAAAAAGTTGCAAAGTCGAGAGGAGAGTGGGTTGGAGGGTGGGTGGGGTTGGTATCTTGGTGACCAGATAGGGAGGTGTTTAGATAAGTAGCTAGGTGCTTGGGTTGGTCTCTGTCCATTTATCTATCTATCTATCTCTCTGTCTATCTATTTATCTATCTATCTATCTATCTATCTATTTATTTATCTATCTATCTATCTATTTATCTATCTATCTATCTATCTATCTATCTATCTATCTATCTATCTATCTATCTATCTATCTATCTATCTATCTATCTATCTATCTATCTATTGGTACATCTGTTTCTTTCTCTACAACTGAAGAACGTTGTCCTTTTATTCCATGCGTCTTCTATCGACGACCTTTTTATCGATCCCCCCCCCCTTTTCTCCCCCTTCCCAATTTCACTCTCCCTGTATCTCTATCTCTTTTTATCGCTCTGTCTGTCTCTCAGTCTGTCCCTTTGTCTGTATCTCTCGCTCTTACTCCCTCTCTGTCTCCCACTCTCTCTTTGTGTTTCTCACACTGTCTCTCTCTTTCCCTCAATCTACCTCCCTGTGTCTGACTCTCCCCCTCTCCCTCTCCAATGAATAAATACATATATCCACTGCCATCAGAACCCAATACTAACGACAAGCAGAAGTTTTGAAATTAGCCACTAGCATAAAGATAACCTTCGGAGCCCTATCCTATAGGGTGCAATAGGAAATTAGGGAAATGAGAAGTGCCTGGTCTGGTACGGGACTACAAGAAATGGGATAATATAGTATGTTGCATAAAATGACTGTCTGTTACAGACTAGGTGGTCCAGGCTCTCTCTCTCTCTCTCTCTCTCTCTCTCTCTCTCTCTCTCTCTCTCTCTCTATCTATCTCTCTCTCTCTCTCTCTCTCTCTCTCTCTCTCTTTCTCTCTCTCTCTCTCTCCTCTCTCAGGGAGGTATGTTGTGCTTGTGCAGCTATTTTTTTTAATACTTGTTTTCCGATCAGTATCTCCTGTTTGTTTTTAACTTTGTTTGTTAATAAGATCGTTCACGAGCTGTTCAAAGGCGAACACTTATGAGTGTTTTCATCCCACTGGAAAAGTTGAATTCGCTATTAAAATATTGTAGTCTCAAGAGCAAACACTCTTGAGTTGGAATATTGAGTGTGAAATTTTCACCGTTATCGGCCAATTTTTAATTACTGTTGATTGATTAATTAATGTTCTTAACACCTTCAAGTAACAGGAAAACATCACCAGGATTTGATTAGAGAGTGAAAGGGAAAAAAGACAATTATAAGAAAAAGCAATCATAAAAATGGAATGTGAATGAGGGCGTTTTGCACAAATGGCTCAAACGCGCTTCGTCCCAGTGGGGACTGAGAAGGTAAATATGGATGAACTGGCCGACCAATGTAGCAATTGTGAGGTCCTGTGAGTCTTCCATCCTGCAAAAATATACAAAATAAACACTTTATCGGTTCCATTTCTTTGAAAGCAACAGGAAACATATTCGCAAACGAAGTGAGCCAACTTCCCGGCGAGAATAATCCTAACCAATGGCAATAAACATGTCCCTGTGTGCTCAGCGTCTGTATAATGCAATCATGGATACGCATGTGTACAATCCCCCTATGATTTTTGCATCTATTGTTTAGACACGCATCCAAACGATCGGCAATAATATTGCTGTGGGAAATGAAACTAGCAACTCAATGGGCTTTCATTAATATTCCTGGTTCTCGCTTATTTGAGGGCACAAGCGTTGGAGAGAACACTGCATTGCAACTGAGACGGAGACACAGACGATGTTTCGATGTGTGAGTGTTCGTGAGAGTGTGCTTGTATGTTTACTGTATGGGTGGATGACGGGTGCTCTGGTGTAGTCTGCTCCTTCTTTCCAATCAAACAGCTTTCGTCTTTATCTGTCTCGCCTTCTTTTCTCAGTATGTTAGTTTCTAAAGACACTTCTAGTTTATGGCACCTATAATATATCACCTATTACTTGTGTTGCAAGTGCCGTAAAACTCTTGCTAAAACTAAAACTGAGTTCCTGTTAGCCCTTTTCGGACAGAGGGCTTGTGGTGATTTATTTTGAACATTTCGCACACGTATTAACAGACTGTTATCCATACAGGACGTGGGGTGTTTCTTCCTGCTCCGTGAAGTTTGAGAAACCACCAGCAGGTAGACAGAGATACTCGAACTGAACTTACGAGGTCTGTCTCAGAATAAAGTTTCCCTCCTCAATAAACTCAAAGTATGCAACCAACAGCCACTAAAGTCTGTGAGGTCATGACACCATGACTAAGAAATCTCAAAGCCAAATTGCAAGTGCATTGGTGAACGGGTCATAGAGCTGTGACGTGTCAAGTGTGGTGTACTTCTGTACTTTGTCCAAGGCAAATCCGAGGAAAATGGCTGAGCAAAACATTGGTGCAACCTTCTCATGCTACGATGTCTGAGTTGTCATCGAATTTCAACTCTTCTAAGCACGTCTGCAGGTGAAACCCATGGTGATCTATACAAACTAACAGGGAATAAATAATGCCCCATCAATTCAAACAGTAAGGAAATGGATCAGGGAGGTTGAAGGTGGGAGGTCTGACATGAAAGATGAAGCGCACACAGAAAACATGGGGAGAGAAATGTGATGCACATTGGGGGGGGGGGGTTTCGACATGAGAGGCTTCATACTGAGCTGGCTAGTCACACCTGACGTAACTGTCAATGGTGGCTACTACAGGTTCGTCCTCAAAGACAAGCTGAGACCTGCGATCCAGAAAAAAATACCCGCTTTGCTTGAAGAAGGCGTCCTCCTGCATCATGACAACGCGCCTGTTCACAAGTCCAGAGTTGTGAACAAACTTTTTGAGGGCTACTCGTGGGAATCAATGGTGCACCCGCCCAATTCACCTCATCTCGCCCCCTGCAACTTCAATCTCTTCCCCAAGGTGAAAAAAATGCTGCGAGGTCGGCGATTTGAGGACGAGGACCAGATTCAAGAGGCTATGAGAAAGGCACTCGGAACCTTGGACAAACGATCACTGACCACTGTCTTTGACCGCTGGGAACATCCAAAGGAGAAATGTCTTGAACTTGATGGTTCCTACGTTGAATAGGTATTTGAATAAGCTTTCCTTTTATACCAAATACAAGGTGACTTATAATTATATGTGAGGACAGCATGACAGGGAAACTTGTATGTCGTCAGTTTGCAAGCAAAACATCCTAACCTCAATGTCCAAGACAACAATATCGGCTTTTTAGATTACTCAATTCCTTAACTGTGCGCCCTTGTACGATTGAAAATGGAACGTGGGAAAGGATGAATCAAGGATGCTTATGTGATAAATAAAAAAGAATAGGGAGGAAAACAAATATATTCAGATTTGGTCGTCTTCGAGCTAATCAAGACAACAACGTACTTGAAGCCAGATTACATTAATCCTAGGAAAAAATGTTCTGTCGTCGTGTCTCGCCCATGAAATGGCCTCCACCAGTGGGTTACATGAGTCGTCTGATCAATCTCGTTGCACTTGCTAAAGCCTTGAGTAAAACAATTTTACTGAGAAGTGTACAAAGTCCAACTGGTCAAAGTCAAAAGTCGTGCTGTCACGGCAGCCAACACTGAAATGCAGAGATAGCACCTAATTCTGAATAGAACTTCCATGTCGAATGATAACAAGACATGTAAATGAAATTAGACGGCATGTTCATGTCTAGTGGCTCACAAGCTGAGCAGACAGAACTTTGATTTAAAAGCGGCAAAATAAATGTGTACAGGAACAAAGACACAGAGTAGAGGAATAATGTCTGGCGTGAATTGAAACGTGTCAATGACAAACAATCTACCAAACTAAATGTCATCAAGCAAATTGCACGGAACGGAGATTTTAATCAATACTCACATGACGCAGAGGACATTCAAAGAAGAATTATATAAATAAATTATTATTTGTAGTCTTTTGTATCTCTTCCGATGGAACACATGCCTTTCAACTCTCTTTGACTAGAAAACCCATTCCAATTTGCCATCTTGGTGATACAGTGCATTTGTTAATATCACTCATGATGATGATGATGATGATGATGATGATGATGATGATGATGATGATGATGATGATGATGATGCACATATTTATCTTTTAATCTCTCCGTTGTTGTGTAGATGTACGTAGTCGTTTGTGATCTCTCTATCTGGTTATCTGTCAGTTTTTTATTATGCTTCATAGAGGACGTTTCTCGAATATATATTTGTAATCAGTGCATGATGATGATGATGATGAAAATAACAATAACAGCGACAACAACAATAATAATTTCCGTCACGGATATGCCTACTCGAAAGTAAGCACGCTTTACAATAATAATTGTTTGGCCAAACAGCTATCGTTCACATGAAATTGATATGCCGTTTTATTTGTTTGGCCATTGTGCCCATTGTTTGTGTACTACACAATGAAAACACCAGGATATGAAAGCAATCAAACAATAACGGGGAGTGTCGATACCTAGGTGCCTATGCTTTCATTTTACTTGCGATGCTGGATGTGAGAGTGAGTGTCGATACCTAGGTGTCTATGCTTTCATTTTACTTGCGATGCTGGATGTGAGAGTGAGTGTCGATATCTGGGAGCTCTCAGCTTTCATTTTACTAGAGATGCTAAGCGTGAACAAAGATCGTACATAACAAGATAGTTCACTCCGCCAAAAAAGCGCCCGCGGAAGTCAGCGCATTGCTTCAGATGGCGCCGCAGTCTTTGTTTTCCAGAAGAAGAATGAGAATAGCACAGCGTGTTAGTTTCGCTTTTATTTTAATGTTTTTTCCCACAAGTGGGGTAACTCTGCTCGCAAAGTCAGCGCTTTTTCAAAAAGGGCGCCACCGGATTTGGAGGACACTTTTTAATTGGCTCAACGAGAGGAGCGAACTATCTTGTTATTTGGCCAGAGTGCGGGTTTCGATACCTGAGAGTCTATGTTTTTATTTTACTCGCGATGCTGGGCATGAAAGCGGATGTGTCATCGCAGGAGATTGAAATCCAAACTGATTTTAATCTTTTTTCAGAAAAGTGAAAGCGAATTAATATTACATATCGTTACTGTTCTGGTTCACGTTGTGGCAGAAAGCAGGGATGATCCAAAAAATCGGATCAGATTTAAGTGCGGATAGACATGCCGGAAATTTGGATGGGTTTCCTTTATGAAACGAAGCAACCGACCGTGAGGGAGGGGGGGGGGGGGGGGCAGGTCATGATGAACTCTAGTGAACAAAACGCACTGGGTCGGCAGAAAGAAAAAAAATTGCTTTAAGCAAAACAAAACAAATCAAACAAAAACAAAAGTTTACCCCGCATAATGATCTCAGAACTCGGTAACAAAAACAAAGATAGGCTTAACTGATAGGGCTGGGTAATGAGTCTCTTTAGCAAAATCCGGATAATATGTTAGTGCACCTCTTTGGTTAATAATATGTTATGAACCGGTTCGGCAAATGGGTTAGAACCACTTTGAAAAACGGGTTGGCATCACTTCAACAAATGGGTGCACCCACTTCGGCAAACTGGTCAAGAAAAAGAGTTAAAGAGTCTGAATTCGGATAGCGTCTTATTGAGGGTTATACGATTATCCAGATATTTATCCGGATTTTGCCCACCTCAGTGAATTGCACATCTGATTTTGTTTGCTTGTGCAATGAGTTTGGCAAAGTCTGTAACATATCTGTCAGTATATCTGTGCTTTTTGGGGCATGCAAACAAGGAAGTGGTGAACAAATAAGAGTGTAGGGACAAGTAAAAGGACTAATATATATGAATATAAATGAATATAACCCCCAACCCCACCCCCACC
>NW_004797352.1:1209463-1210609 GCF_000002075.1 Aplysia californica
GATGATGATGATGATGATGATGATGATGATGATGATGATGATGATGATGATGAGAATAAGGAGGAGGATGATGATGATGTATCATATCTAACTTTGCATAGTCTTTTTTCACCCTTCATTACCGTATGACACTACCCTCAAACCACTATTAGAAGAATCTAATCGTGAGTAGAAGTGCACAAACATAAACAAAAGCAAACGATAAACAGCAGAATAATAATATGTCTTTATGTTTTACAAGCCTGGTCACGATGCATACATTAAAATGGCACGCAGGTCTCGGTACTGACGTATTGACTTTCCTGAACAGAGGTTGAGACACGTATTGAATCGTTAAATGTTTTATGTCCCTTTCGACACAATGTGGTTTACTGAGGCTGGTTGGGACATGTCCTAGAAGGACGGAGACACTCAAGAATGTATTACCAAACCAAGTGTGAAGCTCACGTTTGTTACGTAATATGCCACAACAGACGCTGAAGCGTATATCAACTCTTAAAATTCAGCACGTCTGCAGAAAAGATGCTGGATTACTACGTTTGATTGTTTTGTTTCCCTCAGTTATCATTAATATACTGCTTGCCTTCACTACAAATGTGTCCTCATAATATATCAAGCCTTCTTTCTTCTCCGAAAATATTGATGAGTAATACAAGCTCATAACTAAAGTGAACTTATTTTCAATCAGAAATTGCTGCAACAAAACAAGCAATAGGCATACGACCTATAAGAGTTAAAAGAAATCCAAAAGCAAAAGCAACAAAAAAAATCCCCAACGTAATAAGGATTCCCTCACTGGCCTGGAGATGTAATATTATAATATCTCTTGTCCCTCCAAAGTGGAGCGCAACTGCCACGCTCGTGAAGATCCACTCATGCGCTACAACCGCTATTGTGTATTCTTGGGTGTCACATCTTCTTTTTCTTTTTCTTTCATTAACCTTTTTTTATACCAGCCTGCGCTTACAGGTTGTTCTGTCTGGAGAAATTACGTACGTCCCCTCACCCACCCCCACCCCAGACACACACATTCGAAAACCAAACAAACCTTTACACACTTGCGCGGACGTATACCCTCGCATGTGCACTTAAACGCACTTTCTCTCTCTGTCTCTCTCTCTCTCTCTCTCTCTCTCTCTCTCTCTG
>NW_004797352.1:1212370-1219950 GCF_000002075.1 Aplysia californica
TCTATCTATCTATCTATCTATCTATCTCACTCTCTCTCTCTCACTTTCTCTCAATCTCTCTCTCGTGTTTTCCCTGTCTTTCCTTCTCTCTGTCTATAAATCTATCTATCTATCTCTCTATCTATCTCTCTCTATATCTATATTTTTATCTGCCCCCCCCCTCTCCACACACACACACGCACACATACCATAAGTTGAATCTTGCTCTGAGTGAAAGCCTATTGTTAAGGGAAAAGGTGACGTCAAGGTTATAGCCGTATTTCCGATGAGGTACCGAGTTTGATTAAATACTAGAATCAGAATTATGATTTGGGTCACAATTACGTCATCTTTGATACACTTTGTTATGAAAAGAATCCGTGAAACTTTCAAATAGTGCACACGTGAAGACCAATAACTTCCTTTTTGCAAATATGTTTTAACACTAAGTTAAAAAAATAAGATACTAGGCCTCTGATAAGCCTTTATTGAAACAAATGACAGCAAGTTTGGAAAGTTTTTAACCAGAGACATTGATAGCGTGAATGCTAGTGCCATTTTGAGTAGACCCCCCCCCTCCCTTTTCACTTTTATTACGAGGCAGTATGCCAGTAGATTAAAATCCTGCCTTTTTACGCTTCAAACTATTCATTAAACGCTTGCTTCGTCTCTTTTACGCGGCATAAATGTTTTTGTTTTTGTTTGTTTTTTAACTTTATACTACTGATCATGTTTCCTAGTAATATGATTGTTGATTTTGCATGATTGAGCGGCAGTGCATCATACATTCGATGCATGTCGTCGATTTGCTTTTTAAAAAGAAGTTTGTTGCCATTGTTGATTTGGGTTTTTTAATAATTTTAATTATCCAAACAGTATTTAGTCCGTCCTTGCGCAAACAAAGCTCATCTTTCTAGGTGTTTATGAATGTATCAATGCTTGCACGTTTTATGTCTTTATGGTCTAAAAGCAATCCTAAATGAAGCAAACATAAAATTGGACTGTACGCGAAAGAAATAATAGACTGGGAAACAAAAGGTACAATAAAAAGCTCACAATGCACGATTGTTACTTTTTTTTAAATGATTATGATTATAACGAAATGCGTTTTATTTCATTTCTAATAAAGCCTGCTGTAACTGATGTTGAAAAAATACCTCACGCATAGGCCTACCACATCTAAATAAATGTGCACTCTTATGAAAAATCCTTTGTGGTTTGCATAACCATTAAATTCACTTTTTTTCTTCGTATTGGGAGAAAAACTTTTTTCTCCTAAAAATTTACATTGTATTTTTAGATGAGATAGTTTGCTTTTCCGTCATAGATGTGCAGATATCAAACGCATAACAATACCTTTTGTTTGGTCTCTTTGAATTCTTTAGAAAATAATATCCAAACAGGAATCAATATGACTTTGTGTTTAAACCCACGTTGCAGTACCAAGTGGAAACTTGTCAGTACATGCAATTTGATTCGTTGAATCAGGACGTTGGTGTCCACGTCTTTGAGAAAGCTCCACGACTCAGCATTATTCTGAATCAGAGGAAGGAGTAAAGAGATGGAGAGAAAGAGGAGAGAGACACAGAGAGAGGTGGAGGGAGAAAACGAAAGAAATAAAGATAGAAAGAAAGAAATGAAGCATGAGAGAGAAAGAAAGAAAGAAAGAAAAAAGGAAGAAAGAAAGAAAGAAAGAAAGAAAGAAAGAAAGGAAGGAAGAAGAAAGAAAGAAAGGAAGGAAGAAAGAAAGAAATGAAGAAAGAAAGAAAGAAAGGAAGAAAGAAGGAAAGAGAGGGGAATCGGTGGGAGGGAAAGGAATACAGAGGGGGGAAGAAACAGACAGCTAGATACAGAGAGAAACAGAGAGAAACAGAAAGGGAGAAAGCGGAGAGTGGGTGAGAGAGAGAGAGAGAGAGAGAGATTGATAGTCTTGTACATTCTACTGGAAACAGATGAAGTCTTTTCAAAGAAGGACCCTATACTTATGGCCAGGGTGTTAGAAGTCAGTAGTAGACACTGCTCCCTCACAACAGACGAATGAGTTTGAGATGTATTGCTCTACATTTTTGTCTGAGTAAGTAGGTCATCGCCGGTCAGAAAACGACGGTAGGAGATGGAACAAGGAATTGATCAGTGCTCTGTGCGTCCTCGGGGTTGCACACCAGAAGACCTTTACTGTTTTTGTCTTTTTTCCACTTTGACACTGCAAAAGAAGTGTTCCTTAAATGCACCTTTGTGAAATATACTCTGGTGTGTCTTCTCTCCCTCCAATGAACAGTTCTTGGGGGGGGGGGGGGGGGGTCCTCTTATTTGTTACGTTCTCTTTGAGCCATAATATTTCTTTACACTGACTGCGAGATAGATTATTTGCGTAACAGCGAGGGAAAACCAACAGATTTTTGGGCTTATTCCTCTCTGAAATAAGGCATTTTTATGTCTGCAGATTTTGAAGATTATCGGGGATCATAACTGTCAAAATATCTTTTCGAACCAAGTATCAACAGCCTCTATTTTGAAGTTTTAAAAAAGCTCATTTCACCTCTTTTTTTTATCCAATTGGGTTTGGGGCTTTTTTCAAAACCGCAAGCCATGCATGTCCCATGGGAAGAAACTGAGGACACTTAAAGTCCTTCATGTTGTTTATGCCTACAGGAGCATTCGAAACTTGAGTGTAGTATCGATATGAGTCTTGCCGAAAGAGACAAGTCTTAGTGTTAATGGGTCCTACTTATTGAGATACTAGTGTTCTCACGATAGATAGATAGATAGATAGATAGATAGATAGATAGATAGATAGATAGATAGATAGAGAGATAGATAGATAGAGAGATAGATAGATAGATAGACTGCTTTTGTCCATCAGTGCAGTTGCGACTAATTGACGACAGCCGTGCTGCCACCATGTTTTTAAAATAATAAACAAAAACAAAAATAGAGAAATCAATCGATTCTACTTGATTGAACCCCTTGGGAAATTGGTTTTACAACGGCGTACATAAATGTACAAATACGTTAATACATAAATGCATGAATAATACACAATATTTCAAGCAAAGAGACATTGTTTGACATTATTGTGAGTCTGGCCTCACGAACCCCTCCGGCACTGGAGCCCCCTAAAA
Organism: Aplysia californica; assembly: GCF_000002075.1. Classification (NCBI taxonomy): domain Eukaryota; kingdom Metazoa; phylum Mollusca; class Gastropoda; order Aplysiida; family Aplysiidae; genus Aplysia; species Aplysia californica. The sequence goes on from NW_004797352.1 coordinate 1,215,472, forward strand.
CTGCTTTGGAGATTGCCATTTGCTTTTATCCGTGCAGCTTTGAACTTTACTGAAGTGCGGAAGCTCACATTTTTGAAAAATGGAATTGGAAAACAATGACTCAATTCTGAAGTATTTTGCAACGTGATAATAATAATATAGCGATTGACACCTACAATTAATTTAATGAATTTTTAAGCTCCGGGTATTATATATAATTTTTTTGGAGTGTTTTACAGCGCTCGCACTGCATATGGTCATATGGAACACATTAAACGTTTCCAGTTGGTAGGAAATTTTGAATTTTACCCGGGTGGCGGCCGAAACCTACTCTTATCGATTTTAGACCTCCAAGGGATCTTTACCGTGCGCAACCTGCACACGGGCCCTCCGAGGCTTTTCGCCCTTGTCCAAGAAGTTTAGGTGTAGATCTTTCCTAACAGAAGATCAGGGATGTGACTGAAAGACAGCAGTAAGAAGAGCCAAGGAGTAACAGTAGAAAGGCTGCAGAAAGAGTCAGACCCCAGAGGAGGAGGGCAAAGGGTTTGAGGGGGTGGGGGGCCGAAAGAGGAGACGAAAGCAGACGACAGAACATTGTTAGAGAGCACAAAAGGAGGTGAAAGGAGACAATTTTAGAGAAGAAAATGTTTCGGCCGCTACCCGGATTCGAACCCGGGACCTTTGAATGAGAGGCCAACACCTTAACCTCTAGGCCACGAGAGCCATATATATAATATATTAACATTCGCCGCTATGTCGAATGCAAAATCAATTTAACCTATCGTAGGAGCAGGAATACGAGTGCTTGATTTTAATCTCGCAGAAACATTTACCAGAAATCAATTAAGATAATTTGCCAATTTGGCATGAATGCCGAACAGCCTTGTACCCCTGACTTTCTAAACAGACGGAGGGGGGCAGGTTGTAGTCAGTGGTAGCGGCGTCACGTTATGTTAAAAAGTGTTCTCTTGTAGGTCCCTCACCCGGCCGGGGTAGCCCCAGGGGTCAGGGTATATAACGCTGGGGTGGCGGTGAGTGAGCGATAAATTGTGATAGGATGCGAAGGACTGCGGGGGCATTATTATCATGGTATTATTTCTGTTTCCACTCCCGTATGCAGAGATCCTCAGGGCTGCATGAACAAAGAGCTGTGCAGATACAGATGAAGTGTAGAGCGAACGTGCGTGTATAATGTATCGTTGGTGTTGGAGGGAGACGAGCGACTGTGGAATATGGGTGGGTGTTTTGTTTCCTTTTGAAGGAGAGAGAATGAGTGTGAGAGAGAGAGAGAAAGGGGGGGGGGGAGAGACAGAGAGAGTGAGTCAGACAGTGAAACACAGAGGGGGAGACAGAGAGATAAAGGGACAGAGAGAGACACACAGAGAGAAAGGGAAAGAAGGGGAGAGGGAGAGACAGACAGACAGAATGAGTAACAGAGAGAGAGGAGGGAGGAAGAGAGCAAGAGAGAGAAAGGGAGAGACAGAGAGAGGGGGGAGGGGGAGACAGACATGCTGGCAGACAGACATACTTACAGACAGACAGACACATACACACTCACACACCCAGACAGACAGACAGACAGACAGACAGACAGACAGACAGACAGGCCGGCAGACAGACAGACAGACAGACACACACACACACACATACACACACACAGTCAGACAGATAGACAGACAGACAGACATCACAGAGAAAGGTAAGCCCACGACAAATCAGCTGGTTAACTGTGTTGCTGGTGAGTTGTGGGCGATCAAAATTCGAGACGTCTAGGGTTTCAACAAGACACAAGTATTGCGCTGTGCTTCTCTTACTTTCAATTTCCACAACTCACCAACAACACTGTTGGTCAACTTGTTTGTCGTAGTGCGCTATGGTTTCTGGGAGAATGAAAAAACGTTTATTATTAACTAGAAATTAGACAGCTTCCAGGGAAAAGCAGCAGGTTATACGTACATTGAAAGAAAAGCTGAAAACTTCGATGACTTCTGACCGTTGTTCACAAAATTGGTGTATAAGAACACAATTTTGAAACTGTATATACATATAAAGCAAAAAGTGTGGAATCCGGTGATTATTTGAGACAGTGAGCGAGCAAGAGAGAGAGAGAGAGAGAGAGAGAGAGAGAGAGAGAGAGAGAGAGAGAGAGAGAGAGAGAATGAGAAAAAGAGAATGAGAGAGAAAGGTGGAGAGGGAGAGAGACAGATAAGGAAAGACAGACATAGAAGGAAAGGAGAAACAGACAGACATACAGACAGGCAGACAGTGAAACCGACAAACAAAAAGACACGCAGACAGAGAAAGACAGACAAAGAGAGAGACATAGAGGGAGAGGTAGGAGAGAGAGACAGAGATGCACTCTACGACAGGGAATTCAAAAGAACTTCTGCAAAACATTCTAATCCTAGGGCCAAAACTGAAGACAAAATCCAAAAGTAAAAAGAAAAAAATTGTTTTAAAGAAAGTCAGTGGCCCTCCCAGAAAGTATCACCGGTATTTTTAAAAAGTGTTGATTTCGTCATGGTGCAATATTTGCACAAAGGACTAACTGCCGAAAGTGGAATATGATTAAAAATTGTAATCCATAAGTCTTTGCCTTAAAGCTTGGTGTTACAATTCCTTCTTGATCTGTCTTTTTCTTTTACGGCCACTGTGCTGATCTAGACCTTGGTTTTATCGACTAACATTTTCTAATATTTAGTTTTGTGTTTACCGTCAATAGACTTGTTCGGGTGAGTTGTTTAATTCCTTTTTAAAAATGTTCCTTTCAAACATTCGCACATATTTACCAGTCCAAAATAGAAAGAACGATAGAATTATTAGTTTTAGCAAAAGTTGTGCGGCATTTACAGCACAAATAGACCTTATATAGGCCGAAGATTAGAGGTGTTACAAGAGAGTAACGTGCAAAGAAAAGAAGGAGAGTTAAGAAAGACAGGTGTTTTATCAGAAAAAATGAGCAAAACACGCCAGAACACCCGCCAGCCACCAACAGATAGATAGATAGATAGATAGATAGATAGATAGATAGATAGATAGATAGATAGATAGATAGATAGATAGATAGATAGATAGATAGATGCACACAACTTACGTACGTGCGTACACATATCTCGCGTAAATTTGTTACGTGCGTACATACATATCCTTTTTTAAAAATGTTCTTTCACTTTTTCAGCTTCAATCTCATCTTTTTAGGCAAGGCAAGCTGTTTCTCTTTTTGGTAGATGCTCATTCCTTTAGTTGAATTGGCATTATAGAATCAGGCTGAAAGCGACATCGGTATTTTTTACTTGGACCTCAACGAGATAAGGTTTACTAGCAATATGTTCAGGACAAAAGTGCCTACATGGTTACTCGAGTTAAAATCAAAGTGCACGCGTATACTGTTGCTGCTGTTGTTTTTTTTGTTTTTTTTTGTTGTTGCCGTTATTGTTGCTGTTGCTGTTTTTGTGGCGGTTGTTTTTTATAATAGTAATACAGAGACGCTTGATAAAATAGACCAGTTCATGGGAATCGAATGCATGTCCTTTGCAAGATTAGGGACAGACACCGGTAAATCAGGTAGTGCCTAGTATTAAATGGCCACTTGGGTTAAAGTCAAAGTGCAAGGTGCATACTGTTGCTGTTGTTGTTTTTGTTGTTGTTGTTGTTGTTTTTGTTGTTGTTGTAGTTGTTGTTGTTGTAGTTGTTGTTGTTGTTGTTGTTGTTGTTGTTGTTGTTGTTGTTGTAATAATACAGAGATCCTCGATGAAGTAGACTAGTCCACGAGAATCGAACTCATGTCTGGGGCAAGATGAGGGACACACGCCAGTAAATCGGATAGAATGTTGCTCTTGTTGTTGTTGTTGTTGTTGTTTATCTGTTTGTTTGCTTGTTCAAAGGGTTGTTTTTTGGGTGGCGTGTAGGGCTTTGGGGGGGGGTGGTTGAATTTTTTCTTTTTCTTTTTTTGGGCATGAGTCCAAAAGCATCCAACCTTTCAGGACATTCAGTATAACTTGATAAGCGTACATTTTTAGCAGTTAAAGCCAGAAAAAGCCGTTGTCGATTGGGGAGTCGAAAGTGTAAGCATTTATAACTATCGGTCCCGTTTCGAGCACAATACCATTACGGTGTGCACAAACTGGGTCGAGTTTTTGTTTTATTTCGTTTCATCTCCCATGAGGTATTACTTTTTCACTGGGACTGACTCAGAAGAGCAGAAGCTTTTAGAAATGTGATGGGAGTGAGGTAATGGTCGAGCTTTTTGGCCCCTTATGTAAGTGATTATGTACATATAATATACATATGTATTATGTTGCATGTTTTTAAACGTGAGAATATATATACGTATGTGTTTGAGTGTGTGTGTGTGTGTGTGTGTGTGTGTGTGTGTGTGTGTGTGTTTGTGTGTGTATGTGTGTATGGGTGTGTAAATGTGTGTATGTGTGTATGGGTCTATGTGTGTATGAGGGGTGAGTGCGTTGGGGAAGGGGCGGAAGAGTCTGGGTGTGTGTGTGT
>NW_004797352.1:1222982-1224696 GCF_000002075.1 Aplysia californica
ACAAAAAGAAGAAAGAGAGACAAAGACAATAGATGTTTGACAGGAAAGCAGGAGCAAACCACACCAGAGCACCCACAAAAACCCACTATTATTCTGTTGGAGCATTCAGTTGAGACGTTACGACAAGAACGTTTTTCTAAGACTTTAAATGACTTCGCAGTCTTGTTCCTCGTGTCGCCGGCATCTGTAGTGTAGTGGTTAGGGTCTTCACCATCACTCACAAAAGACCCGTATTCTGATTCTCCTGTGGGGGAAATTAAGGAGCATCTTGGTTTTTCTGCCTGAGGCATTGTATCCCTCTCAGCCAACCCAAGTTGAACCTGACAGGCAAACTCGAAGCCAGCCTTCTAATACTAAACGACCTAATTTGTGTCGATGGGGTCGTAAAAACACCTAAATGTATTAACTCTGGTCGTTAATTGGGTCTGAAGTTTTTCATAGGAACTCTCTCAACATAATTGAGTGTTAACCCACAGCCGCTCAAAACACGACGGCCATTCTTAGAGAGCCGTTCAAAGACAATATTATTCCCCACAGACCTGTTCAACAGCATTTCAACATAGCCGTTTAAAAGACAAGGCTTCTCACAGAAATGTTCAAAGACACGACTTTCCCCAGCTCCGTTCAAAGACACGACATTTCCCAGACCCCTTCAAAGACACGACTTTCCCCTGGTCTGTTCTTCCAGCTCAGTTCAAAATCCCGACATTTCCCAGTTCCATTTAAAGACACGGCTTCTCACTGATCGTTTCAAAGAGACGTCATTTCCCAGATTTGTTCAAATATATGACATTTCCCAAATCCATTCAAAGACACAACGTCTTTCAAATCCAGCCCACAGATTCTCCGAGACCCAATCGAATCATTAAAAAACCAGATATCTAGGAAGACGTGGTTTTATCAAATTTATGAAATACTATAACTCCAAAATGTTATCTTTCAATGAAAAAACTCTTCATAAAGGAAACTTGATAAATCTGCATTGTGCACACTGAAAAGCTTTTCAATTAGTGGACAATATTGTCGAATACATTTCTCCTTCGCCATGCAACATAATATCAGTAACAGACGGGAAAACGATACTGGCCATGTTTTCATGTTTTGTAGATTTGAGACATGGAGCTTAGTTGATACCGACAACGCGTCGATACTGGGAACCATTAATTTTGTAGAGTACAACCTTTGGTTGCATGTGCCGGTACTCGCTAAAATGCAATATTGTAGAATATTGACCAAGTCTCGCTGCTCCCCATGAGGTATAGCTTCGACAATAAAGCACGGTGAAGCAGAAATAGCGGAAAACAAAGACCAATATTTTGCACAGGTGTTGATCACATTACTCGCAATATCTAAGGTATCCATCATTCACACTCCTGCGCTAAAAGATTGCAACGGTAGATTCTGAGGGAGATCAATGTCGTTAAACCCGAAACGGAAACAGAAGACCAGAATCGATGGTTTTATTAGAAATTCTATTACGGTAAAGTACAAAACTCAGATAAAACTTGGATATGAAGAGCATGAAAGGAAATAAAAATGGTTATTTATACTGGAAATAATAGGGAAGGTAGATATATCAGTTTGCTTTTGTTTTCATGCTGGGGCATTGTAATATGCTCACTTCGCTACACTCGGGGGAAAAAGGGGGGTGGGGGTGGGGGATATTGAGATAGCTATCAGTGTTGAATATAGATATTTTTCTGTAAGGGTAGTT
>NW_004797352.1:1224796-1226167 GCF_000002075.1 Aplysia californica
GGGGGGGGGTTCTTCTATAGATTCGATTATTCTTTTTCCTCAATTACTATTTTGGTAAAGTCAGGTTTCACGAGTATAGCCTTGGGGTTCATTTCATTAGGGACGTTGCGATTCTTGTTGACTTTAGCTTGCTTGGAATACAATTCCTGTGCAGGTGGGGGAATGCATCCATCGAGACATACTGTACATGAGAGGTGCGAAGTGAGAGAACGTGTTTTCCTTATCCCCGCCCTCCCCTTTTTCTCTGGGTTTAGTAGCCGTCAACGCTTGGTCGTAATTTGCTACGTCATCGTGCGAGACGAGGCATCCACTTATCGTTACCTCAGAATTACAAAGTTCTATCTGCTCAGTACCTTGTTTTGATAAAACAGGCGTCAAAAAATTTTAATTTCACAATATGTCTAGCTTTTTTCAAATGCAATTCTTTGAATATCTTACGATTTTGATAGAACAGATAGAGCATTTGATTTCTGATCTCACGGTCTTAGTAACTCAAAATGGCCAAAAATGTCAGATAGAGCTTTGTAATTCTGAGGTAGCGAAGTGCCCTTCCTTCAGCTGAGTATTGCCACTTTTTGCAAAGTCCCCTGAAGACTGGCCCACTTCCAGACACCAGTCTGCACAAAAGAACTTACAACTCACGAGAAAAACCAGTTTTCATCTTCTTCTTGTTGTTGTTAGCAATCCAGTAGCATCCAAGCGTTAACTCTTCTGCATGATGCCATTCGGTAATAGCTGCATGTCTGTTCTAATTGTTGTCTTGAGGAGTAGAGGCAGTTAGGTGTGTGGGGAAGCTTGGGAAGAATACATCCCTTTGAATAGGTTAGTTTTTATACAGAAGAACAGATGGTGTTCCACTGTCTCTGAGGGGTAGTCACATAGCGGGCATGCAGCAGACTGCTTTACTCCAATTCGGTTGAGCTGTTGATTGAGGGGCACGTATGTTGTGTTCTAAATTGGAAGATTATGGATTGATCTCCCTTCATCAACTCATTGATTGGATCTTTGAGCTGTTGTTTATTCAGGTGGCCATACATCATCCTTCCTGTCATACATGTGGCCCGTGCATTCATCCAGTCTTCCTTGAGGTTTGACTTGATCATTTGGCAGCAGGTGGTGTAATCAGTAGAAATATCAGGCTGAGGGAGGTTAGTTTTCCACTTATCAAGAAGCAATGTAAACAAAAGCGATTTTATAAGGTGGTTATGTCTTGATCATGCTAGTTCTTTTTTTTTTAAATTTTATTAAATGTATTTCATTGAAACAAGGCAAAATGTGTTGAATATAAACATTTGAATGAGTCAATGAGTGGGTGGGTGAGAGAGTGAGTGAGTGAGTTGATGAGTGAGCGAGTGAGTGAGTGAGTGAATG
>NW_004797352.1:1226342-1241411 GCF_000002075.1 Aplysia californica
GAGTGAGTGAGTGAGTGAGTGAGTGAGGGTGGGAGGGAGGGAGGGAAGGAGGGAGGGAGTGAGTGAGTGAGTAAGTGAGTGGGTGAGTGAGTGAGTGAGTGAGTGAGTGAGTGAGTGAGTGAGTGAGTGAGTGAGTCTGTTCTGTCTCTAAACATACAACCACATGCTCAGTGTATAGTGTATAGTATGTCAAGGTCTGTGGTCTTGAAGTTGGGCTCTTCTCTATGAGGAAAAGAGAAGACGTGAGTTCGATTTTCGCGAGGAACACCATGTATTGTAGAGTACCTACGTCTCCCTATTGGGATAGTCTCCATCAGGTTTGGTCCTAACAGGTAGTATGCCCCCAAATTATCAATATGTATTAGTGAGAGGCGGGTGGGGGTAGCAAAATATTTACGATGAATTGATGAATCAGAATTCATAGAGGCAAGAAAAGTAATAATCGTTTGTTGATCTTTGACCAAGAAACTAGATCACAGAATAGACCACAGAATACGAAGACATTTCGGGAAGTCTACAGTACGATACATTATTTAATCGATTTCGGGACTTTTGCGTGCGCCTAACAACTAGACCAAAGACGCAAGTGATTTTCTTTACAGAAAGGTAGAAAAGCATTTTAATGTCTTAACTCAACGTGTACCCGATATAAGAGCTCATAGTATACACAACGATCGAGACTCACAATGAAATAACAGCAGACAGTGGTGCAAATGGTTTCCAATTGATCGATTATTTACACTCCTTTCAAAGATTATTTACAATCCTTTCAAAGAGCCATACTTTTACAAAAATATAAAAGTTCACTGCTGCTGCTACTACTACCATTACTGTTGCTACTACTACTACTATTACTACTACTACTACTACTACTACTACTACTACTACTACTACTACTACTACTACTACTACTACTACGACTACGACTACTACTACTACTGCTATCGTTACAATGGAACACAGTTGCACATTTCTGTGTTTTCATCTTAACATGCGTTATTTCCCTTTTAAAGCCAGATCCCGATATCCATCTATAACGTGACCAATCGAAGTGCGTCTCTCTCTCTCTCTCTCTCTCTCTCTCTCTCTCTCTCTCTCTCTCTCTCTCTCTCTCTCCGCTCTATGTCTCTAACGCTCCTTCTATTAGTCTATCAGACTTAAGGTGTGTTCGTAAATTAAATAAGACGTCATGGCACTAGTCTGCGCGAGTATGTAGCTCTCTATAATAATAAACGTAAATTCGTTCATATTATTTCAATGTTGCCATGTGATATGTACAGTTCTAGTAAGATATGCCAAAGATATCCAAGCAAAAATACCATATAGGAATGGCATAATGTTGCATCTACCTCGTCATCTTACGACCTTTGCAAGCCAGCTTTAACCTAGATTTGAAAGATTGCCTTTAAAAACTGTGAGCGGGTCGAGATAGAAGCCACTACTGTAGAACTGATAACTGGGTGCTATCCTCTTGGTTTGAAGCCATGATCTATTATAAAATCAGATTTTCTGCAAGCAGGCAGAACCGAGCCTAATATTTCCACCTTAATTGTAGGATAGAAGAGTGTATTAGCCTTGTTATTTCTAACATTTCTATCCAAGCTCTTTCTCGCGTGATACAGGATTTTAAAGTAGTATTTTCATGTGTATGCGTGTGTGTGCTTGCATGTGTTTTTGTGCACGTGTGCGTGCGTGCGTGTGTGTGTGTGTGTGTGTGTGTGTGTGTGTGTGTGTGTGTGTGAGTGCTTTAGAAGGTTGCTTTTGTGGAAAATGCAGAACGATGCAGTTTTTTTGCGTATTGTGGAAGAGTGAGTGTGTTTGGTTTTTCGGGGGACAGGGGGAGGTGGGAGAGTTCAGGAAAAAAGGCGGGGTAGCTGGAATAGAATGCGTGTTTTTAGCATTTTACATTTTAGCGTGAGCTGCGGTGCGCGTGACATTGCATGCTGCTGTTTGCTTGCGAGTAGTTTGCCTGAGAGTGCTTGGAGAATTGTCATTGAATGAGGGACGTTTCAAGAGTCTCCAATGTCTCGTTCGAGGAAGGCAAATAAACTGAAGGATTGACAGGTCGGCAGTAGGTTGAATGGAATAGTATAGAATTATTGGAAACGGGGAATGGCAAGTTTTGGTTGATTGGGCTTGTTGGTGTGTTTTTCCCCTCATTTTTGAAAGATTGGTGGAGTAAACAGGAAGTTTTTAGAGTCGTTAAGGAAAGCAAATAACAGTCTGGTGAACTTGGATTTTTTAGGAAAGTCAGAGAAACGTATACTGTCTAACGATGAGTGGCTTTGCGCCCACGATTTGCTGATGGTCTCATACTTCACAGTAGAGATTTTGAAATTACCTTCGTGGGCCAAACTGAGCTGCGAAGGAGGTAATACTTTGAAAATGTTTCAAAAGTAAAATATAATTGCCTAGCCGGTGGCATTTTTCCACGCACTTAAAATACATGTAAACTTACATTATTTTCAAAACAGCCTTACTACCAAAATGTGTGGATCAGGGTATCTTAGAAGACGGACAGGGGTATAAATTGATACTAAATGTCAGTATACCAGTTTGAAAAGTAAGTCCAATAAGGCAAGAGTAAATGACGTAATAACAAAAACCAAGTAATCTACGGATGTGGGTACGTATTTGTCAAATATTTGTCCGGGAAGTGATCTTGCGAAAACCTTTGAGCATTTTGATCAGTTATCTAGATCATTTTTAGTTGCATAACTGTTCAATTTTTTTCCACTAATGCGTGGCAACTTCAAATTTGTAGACTTCCAAGTTGTCATTGCTTGAAAACAAGATCAGTGCAGTGTATGGACTTCTCATCTCGAGGAACAACAAAGCGCGAACTAAGAAAACATAGTTCAAACAAAGAAACGCTTTAGAAATGACTGAAGGTGAACCCATGGGACGTGAGAACTATAGTCCAACCTGTCCAGGACGGCCTCCCGTTGTCAAAGAAAAAGTGGTTGCATTTGACAGGTGTATGTCTTGGACAGTGTCATTATAATGTATTAAAAAACGCACGGGGGAGGGGGGACGTGAGAAGTGGTCGTTAGCACAGACGATTCTCGTAGACAGGAACCGTAAAAGCAGGTTAGACTGCGCATTACAAGCGCGTCTTCGCTGCAGGGGTCACATTAATGTGTAATGAAAGAGCTGAACAGAAGCTCATCAGAAACTAACTTCTTGCAACCATTATCGAGCCGGCCTTTGGTCAAAACGACCCGTCTGTCTTTGGCTTGACATTGCTATACGACAAGAAACAACACTCTATCTACATGGATACACAACTTCTTTCCGCTGTGAACACCATTAATAGCCAAAGCACGAAAGCTCTTTCGCCTACTTAGTTCTGTTACGGTGACACTTGATGAAGCGTTGTTTGCTAAAGCCTTCAAGTTTGAATTATAATTCAGTATTCAAAAGCCGAGAAACTTAAAATAATGCGTCAAACCAATGGTGACAAAACACAGCGAGGAAACCTCAGAAACGATTCGATTAGTATTATATTAGTATTCCTGAGTTTCTATGGAAACGTCAACTGTACTGGAAATCAGTTATGCCTTACAGGAAGTAGTCTCTCCAAAAATAGTTTTCTAGATATTTCGCAATGAGTCTATACAATGGAATCTTAGTGGGCGCTCACATATTACCTTTTAATATCTACCATCCAGAGCGCTGCGGGAGATATGAATTGTCTCCTGTCAACCAACAAAAGGGGTACAACTCATTTTTTTTTAAAAATAGGTAGCGAGATTTTTACATGAAAAGCTACATAAAGTCTCATGGGTCAAAAAGACACCAAAATTGTTAAAAGCTGAAAAGAAATAATATGAAGAACTTACTTTCTATTGATGGATTTAATAAAACCCCAAAAAGCTTGGTGTAATCGGACGCATAAAAGACGTAACTCTCGAGAAGTATTAGGAAGAGAGAAATTAGAAGTTGAACGGAGTCAGCAGCTTGATCACGCAGAAATTTCATAGAAGGTGAAAAAAAAAAGCGTTTGCGTCAACACAACTTACTCAAAAGCAAAAAATCGAAGAAGCAGCCGACAGCCGGGAAATTCAAGCCGAGAACTTTGGAAATATAAGACAAACATTGTTTTCCACGAACAAAGAACTCGTCCAAGGTGTAAAGTCAGCTTGGCATGGACGAAAAACAGCTACTGTCTTTCACACGCGTTTTGCTTCAAGGCAGATCTAAATAAACTCAGCCTTAGAAGGGCGTCGGAAACACATTCTGATTTGTTCAAAACGTTGAGCAAACAGTCGCAATATATCGCATTCCGTCACGTAAATGTTTTACTCTTCTCTCCTTGTCGAAGTAAACAAGTCTGGTTCTAAAACGTTAGCAACCTTATCTCCCTCTTTCATTAAACGGATGCTGCAAAATTACCTCAATATTGTTTGGCTGGCAGCATTCTGTTCTACTTCACCCTCTTCACTGTCTGAATCAGCGAATGCCAAGAACACAGAAAGGGAAATGGTTATTCGCGAACGTTGGGGAGTACACGTTCCTCTTCAAAACTGTAGAAAGGAAAATGTTTATTTGCAAACGTTGGTGAGTACACTTCCTCTTCCAAACTGCTTATTTAGCCCAATGGACATGGCGCGTGCGATGGTTTAAGTCCAGTCGACCAGAGGGAGTACACATGCACAGGTCTTATAGGCTGAGGAGACCAGAGCGCAAAGGTTTAAATAATACAGAATTCGAAAAGCTATTCAATTAAATAGAGGACAAAATTCTTCAAAGTTAAGTAATCAAGGTGGGGAGGGGGTGCAATATAAGACATTTGAATTTAATATCCCAAATAAAAATAAACTCATGTCTCTGTAGCCACTCCATGATTGTTCACCTCACTAGTTTCCCAGTGGGCCTATAGGTTTAGGGTGCTTTTGGGGTCGGGGGGGTATTGACATATAAACAACCCCATAACCAAATTCTTATTCTTCGGCATTGACGAAGAAACAGTTCCAATATAAAATGCGCCCAGGGAGACAAGACAAGACCGATAGCTGGGAATCGAAATTAATTTGTGCAGAGCAACAGCTTACGAGCGGAATTAAGAGACGACATCTGTTCCGACAAACCCGTTAAATAATTGATTGCAAATAATGCTTACATAAATGGACAAATGTACAACGTTAGCACTTAGCTTGTGACATGAAAATGTCGTTTGGCAGACATTCATTACAGAAATTGCGACCGCGGCAGATCCAACATAAGCTGTATAAAGAGAAAGCCACAAAAGAACAATAAAAGGAACGGGAAAAACGTGGGCAGCTAGGTTATCGTATTGCTTATACTTCGTCACGTTTTCTCATCATTATTAGTTGTTTTGGTTTTCGTTTGGTTTGGCTTGGCTCGCCATTGTTTCATGTTTCTCATTGATCATAATATATTTGTTGGTTTTTGTTTGGGGGGTTTTTGGGGGAGGGGGGTGGTTTTCGCGTTTTTATGTGTTTGTTGGTTGATGTTTGTTTTGTTGGGGGGGGGGGGGGTGCGCAGAGATTACGCAATTACTTCCAACTTAATCATTCTATTACTTGTAAAGCGCAGTGGGTAGTTTGCTACTCTTTACCGATCCTTCCATAACGATCCGTCAAGACTTTTTAATTCTTATTTTTAATGTAGGTGTTTATACGCCTCCATCGATACAATTTGGGCCATTTGCGAGTAGGGTCTGTCAGGGGGAACCCGGGTTGAGAGGGATACAACATCCCAGCAGAAAGACTGAGATAATCGATAAAAATGTTGTTACCACTCATGAATCGAACTCGGGTCTCCTGGGTATATATTTAACGGTACTTTCAACACTGTAGGCTACTTTAGAGACTGGACCTCCGAATTAAACGACTATCTCCGAAAGGGTCTAGCCAAGCTGGTGGAGATCCTTGAAAACTCGCCATACAATCCACGTTTATAAACGACCTCTTAGGGATTCGAACCAAGGACAACCACACAACAGTTAAACTTGATATTAACTGAGCTAACGGCCTATCCCCCTCCGCCCCCCCCCCCAAAAAAAAATCCTTCCCTCCAAATCAAACTGTTATGTGACGACCAGTAATGGTGTAAATAGTAAGTTTACAAGGATTGCAATGTTTACTGTATAGATTCTTTTTGTTACCATAGATTTGAAAGCAGTCATTCTTCTTCTATATTATTCTTTTACATGCCCAATAATATGACATATTATACGTCATATCACATAACTTCATTATGCAAATTTATTTCGAAAAAAAATCCGCCAGATCTCTTCTATTTTCACCATTTGCCATTCAGTTTAAAATCATGACTTTTTTCTATCCACAGATTCTATGCTTGGTTCGTGGGCACTAGAGGGTTTAGTAAAACGAAAATAATTTGCAAAAGGTCCTAACATTTACGTCACTCGCACAATGAATTGCTGCTTTCGGGGTTGTTTTGATTCAAATCATCAAAAATGTGTTTCTTTTGTGAAGTACATAGACATGCTATGGCTATTCAGTGCTAAGAAGGAAAATCCAAAGTCATACCTACCAGTGGTCCCCTCTAACCGCCTGCCTCAAAATCTTGAACTTTTCGAATCAGGTTTACCGCAGAACAGTGAAAATTACATAGCAGCAATCACCTGTGCAACGTATAACAAGTTTCTCTTCATATGCAACTCGACCATAAGCTGACAAAACGCCTTTTTTTATTTTGACGCCAAATCATTTTATTTGCTGAATCGAAAGCCTGATCACTTACTCTACTTGTGTGAAAAATCAAAGTGAGTCTGTGACTGTCTTTTTTAGATAAATTAGAATTCAAGTTTCTAAAAAACACTATTTATTTATTAATGGTTACGGTGACAATAAAAAGCAACATTTTTCTCGAAACTGCTGTGTGCTGTGGATTTTTTTAAAGACGTTTTGTCAGCTTGCAAGCGAGTATATCAACCAGGTATTTTTTTATCATGGCTGTTTTACGCCTCCGTCCACACAATTTAGATCATTTAGGAGGCCGATTGTTTCGACCCTGCCTGTCACGGCTATCTCGGGCTGAGAGCAGACAGTATTCTCCATACAAGAATTGAACTGACGTCTTCTACGTGCGATGACAGACAGCCTATCCTCTACACCACAGACGCCGGTATTCCTATATTCAGTGCGTTCCCTCGCACGACAAGGACAAAAAAGAAAAAAAATCCTCATCTCTTGACAACATTCGATACGCATGCGGAATGATAGATGACTAGGTGTGGCTTGGAGCTGCTGTTTTGGGGAGTTGTTTGTCTATCAGCTTCATTTCTCACATTAGTTCAAATTCTCATTAAATTTTAAATTCCTCTTCAAAGACTTCAGCACACCATCCCTTCCCCTATCCCCTTATGTGGCTTTAAGTCTTTTTTCTTTTAGTGCTTTGGGGTTGGAGCATTCTTATTCCAAGCCCAATACGCACACACTCTGCTGTGATCGATTGATAAAATGTCTGAAAGTAATGCAGTATAAAAGCTGTCCCTTTCTAGTTTATTTTTGTCGGAGAAATAATGGTAACGGAAAGGACCGCGGAGAAAATGAGGACGGCAATATCCTGTAAGGTGACAATGTCATAACGCAGGAAATGACGTCAGTCATTGTCAGCAGGTGTGGCTCGAAAAATAACTTAAGGGAAAGAACTCAACGCCCCCAGGATCTCTATGAAATAGAAGGGGGAAAATAGAAGTACCAGTCAAGATGAAATCTACTTAATGTGGGTGTTTTTACACCCCTATCGACACAGTTTGGATCATTAAGGAGGCGGCTTCGACCCTGCCTTTCAGGGCCAACGCGATTTGAGAAGGATACAAAATTCCAGCAGAAAGACCAAAAACATATGTGAGGCATCGTGGTGAAATCAGGCACTCGTCAAAATAATTAAATCAAAGAAATGGGCTTTTGGGGGGGGGGGGGGCGCTGAAAAAAAAAACGATTTTTTTTTTTTTTTTTTAAATTTTTTTTTTGGCTCAACACCTTTTATGTCCATTTATAAACACATTTTAGTGGATTTTACTGGGGGAAAACATTGATTAAAGTTAGAAAAAAACATAAATTTTCAGTTTTCAAGGACCCTTAGGCTGTGGAAGTTATCTAAATTTGGCGGCCATTTCCTCGCTAACTTTACCTCTGAAACCAGGCGACCCTGACCTTCTTCAATCGCAAGATAGAACTCTGCTAATCTTTACAACAACAGCGCGCTTTTGCGGTTGCAAGCAATGCAGTTCCTTGAGCTTCTTGATTCTGAGTGGAGACTAACATGCCTTGGTCACGAATGCATCAAACTGACAATCCGCTATGTGAAAGAAACTAAGTACAGAGAATAGAACAGCGTACTAAATAAACGTGAACCATCGTTGGTTGAGGCAATCATTTCTTGTTTTTGTTTTTTGATGGTGTTGGGTTTGTTTTGGGTTTGTTGGTTTTGTTTGTTTTGTTGGGGAGGGGGTGTCTTTGTTTTTATTTTTGGTTGGGGGGGGGGGGGCTTGAAAGCCCAGATTTGAAAGGATCCGAAACGGGGGAGGGGGGGTACAATTTTAGTGACGAATCTTTCTAAGAAACAGTCAACCTTTTTTGGTAATTAATTTGAGGAGAACATAATATCCTACATTGGCTTTTTCATGACGTTTGGATTTGGGTACTTTTCATTCTTGAGTTGAGAATAGCAACAATTTTAGGTAAGCCGCTGACAATCGAAAATATTTTGACTCGTGTGGATGGTAGGCAGATGCTCTTGTGTGATAACACAAATTAGTGTTACAAGGATGGTTTAACTCTTTCTTAAACTATTAATAATAATAATAGATAGCATTTGTATAGTGCATATCCCCGCTCAACGGCAGGCTCTACGCGCTTTACACTATATTATTACCCCAGCAGACCATAGAACACTCCGAAACATTCCCAGCTTCCCGGGAAGCATACAGTGCAAGCAGCTGATTAAGCGCTCAAACACTAACAAACTGACAAGATCTTTCGCTGTCTATAGCCGGGTACCCATTCCCACCTGACTAACTAACTGACTCAATGACGTGGGTGATAAAGCACACGTTGTATTGTTATAACAAACATGTACAACAACCGCTTACCGGAATTTTGTACTTAATTTTTCTGAATGGTGTGAAAATCATAAGCTGCTTTTAAATGTGAAAAAAACAAAAGAACTTGTCGTTGATTTTAGAATAAAGAAACTGCCCCTGCAGCCACTCAAAATGAAATGTGAAAACATCGAGCAAGTGTCAGACTATAAGTATTTGGGTGTTACAATAGACAACAAACTCAACTGGCGTGTCCACACTTCTCTCCTGCATAAAAAAGTGAACAAAAGACTATTTTTTCTTAGAAAGCTAAAGTATTTTAAAGTTGATAAAACATTGATGTCCATGTTCTACCATTCAACCATAGAAAGTATTATCGATTTTTGTATAACAGCATGGGCCGGGAACACAAGACAACAAGATAAAGAAAAATTAAATCGACTAATACGGAAAGCATGTAAAATTTCAACATCTTCATTTCCCTACTTGGATGAATTGTACATAACAGCTTGCACTAAGAAAATTAATTCCATCTTTTTAGACAACAAACATCCCTTGCTCCCTCAAATAAAAACATCAGTCAGAAGTAAAAGACCCATGCTTCTGATCTGTAACAAAGAAAGATACAGAAGGTCATTTTTACCATCATCTATCAAAATGCTTCCATCTTAACCATCTTGTTTAGTGTACTAACGACCTTAGAGCATGCATCAAAATAACATTGAGTGTGTATCTAGCTTACGATTATCATTGTTTATGTTGCTGCTCATTTATATTATGTATGTGATTGTAAGCCTACTTGTGTGTGCATGTGCGTGCACGTGTGTGCGTGTGTGTGTGTGTTTGTGTGTGTGTGTGTGTGTGTGTGTGTGTGCGCGTGCGTGCGTGTGTGTGTGTGCGTGTGTGTGTGTGTGTGTGTGTACTCGTGATGGAACACCAAACCAATGTGCCAGGATCTGGACAATAAAGATGTATCTTATCTTATCTTATCTTATGTACAAAGACTTGTTGTACCATCGCATAAATACTTCTACATTATCTTTCTAAGATATCATTTGAGAATATGAGTATTCACAAATGAGATTGCAAGGAGGGAAACTGGGCTATTTTCCCACATGCCTTTAAAAATCGAGAGAAAAGGGGCTGCAGACAAATACCAAAGCTTCAAAGTTAAAGTCTTTATACTGTTTCAATCTTTCGCAACAGAAAACACCTCAGTTGTTGCCTTAATTAATCAGTTTGAAGTACGCATTAGCAGAAAAAAAAATAATTTTAAACTCATTTCTAGGCAACTCCATGTATATCATGGAAAGTCCTTGTAATTCAGCATTTTTTTTCGCTTGCTTTGGTATTCTTGCAAAACCTAAACAAAATAAGACAAACAATATATGATATATATAATATACAATTTGACTCCCCCCCCCCCCTCTCTCTCTCGCTCTCGCTCTCTCTCTCTCTCTCTCTCTCTCTATCTATATATATATATATATATATATATATATATATATATATATATATCTTTATCTCTGTCTTTATCTCTCTCTTTATCTCTCTGTGACCCCTCTCTCTCTCTCTATCTATCTATCTATCTATCTATCTATCTATCTATCTATCTATCTATCTATCTATCTATCTATCTATTTATCTATCTACCTACCTATCTATCTATCTATCTATCTATCTAACTATCTGTATCTCGCTCACCCATCCCCCTCATCACCACGCACACATTGCACACGAATACAAACAAACAAACACACACACACACACACACACACACACACACACACACACACACTCACACACACTCACTCTCACACATAGACTCACTCTCACACACACACATACACACACACATACACATATACATACTCATGCACACACACACACACACTCACACACACACGCTCTCAAACAAGCACCATCTCGCACCCTTAATGAGTTAAAATCCTGACCATCATGCAGTAGTTGTCATTGAGCCCCATTGTGAGCAGCAGAAAATAGAACAAGACGAGTTGAAGACAGTATGGATCGAAAGGCTCCAAACGAGCTCTTCAAGACAGCTAACATAGTTTCTGTTCTCTACGCAACCCCCCCCCCCCCCCTCCGTTTTTCCTTTTTCTGATACTTTTCTTTCTTGAAAAAGGAGGGTTTTTTAAAAGGGGTTGGGGGGGGGGGGGGGAGAGTCGCAGTGGTAATGAGAGGATTGGCAACCTTGCAGCTAAGGCAAAGGTCTGTGGAAATTTTCGGAGGGATATTAAGGACGTTGGAAAGTTAAAGGAAGATCGCATTTGGAACTCCGATAGGCTTGGGGTTGGGGAAGGAAAGGCAGGGGATGATTTTTAAACTGCAAGTTGGAAGAAAAAAAGGGAAGAAAACCAAGAAGCCAAGGAAAGAACAGCCAATAATTTGCAGGCCATTATAAGCATGCACTCTTTCTGTTGGCTACTGACGAAGAGGACTGTGAGGTGGGGATGTGGGATTGCAGCTTTTAGGGTAAAATCGATCCTATTACAGAATAACACAGAGTGTGTGTTTATTCGCAAATAATTTCTAATAAGCATTCCTCCCTGACGTTGTTGGATCAACACATTTGTGCGCGATGAAACCATGACTGAATCCTTTACAATTTTGTGACGAGAATCAACACTAACCAGTCACGCAAGCTGCCTCCAGTGCCAACTACCGTGTTTTCGGTGATGCAAGAACATGTGGTTCTGTTTTATTAACGACTCCAGTTGATCAAATATTAATACATATAATAATAATTGCATTTATACAGCGCATATCCAGGCTCTACAGCCTGCTCTATGAGCTTTACAACTAATAATAATGCTATAGGATGAGCCCCAAAGACCAACGAAGGAAAGTATTCGTGATTAAGCATTATACTTAGCTTGGAACAAATAATTTCCTTTGCATTTATAAAAGTTGTGCTTCTCGGGAAAACAGTGTCTGAAAAAGAACTATTTACTCTCCTGTGTAAGCCAGCGAAATGATGGTCCGAACCTATATGTGAAAGTGAGCACCGTAGTAAACGTGTGGATTTAACGAATCAATTAACACAGTTAGTTGATTCAAGAGGTGAGACCTCTGAATTTAATGTCGTCTCCGTTAGGACCGAGCCAAATGAGTTGAAAGCCTTGAAAATTCCACAAAAAGACCTGAGTTCGACATCACCCAGTCTGGATTTCGAAGCAAGATCATTCGCTCCGTACTCTTGCATGATACCCACTGAGCTAACGGAGTGCCCCACTTAAGCATTCTATACCACATTGACTTCAAGCGTGCCCATAACGGCGTATGTGCTTTCCTGCAGAAATCGATACAATTAAAATCTAAAGGAAACTTAATCAAGACCATTTTCATTGAAAGTCTGAACCGCACATGAAACAATTCGCTGAAAATGTACGAGGCGAGTCCTGCTGGAGACACTGGCATACATCACATCGCAAAGATTGATTAAGCCAACCATATAGCGTGCCCCGCGTGAGCAGAACGTGTCTTCTATATCTGCCAGAGGCAAAAGGCGGGGTTATTTAGCCATGTTATTATCGCAGGAATGATGAGTTTGTCGGGTGCCCAAAAACTTGGACAATACATTTTGATATTTCTTGAGATAAAGTGACTTTCCGGAAGAATTCAGCGTTTCCTCGACATTATAATTATGTCACCTGCTTCAAGCATTTCCAAAATACGTACCCAAAAGACTAGCGTCAAAACTCGTAACTGAGAATGATAATAGAAAATTCAACTCCATTGTGTGCATTCACATTTCACACAATATAAAGTACACTGGTTGGGGTGAACGTCTTTTTTCTCGGAAAAAAAATTGTTTTGAAAAAATTACCATTCGAATAAACTCAACCCAAACAAGATTGAAACATTTCTCATCCTCTTACATAGCTGGGAGATAGTTACAGTAAAGGACAGCGTAAAACAATTTTGATGCTGAACTATTTACGATTTCTAAAAATAACTACAAAGCCGCATTCAGGCGCTATAATCATTGGCCGTATTGCGAGACTATGCTGATCTTGTATCCTTTTTCTATAACCATCTCCGACAGAATCAGTATATTGTTTGAGTACTATTCTTTTTTTAACCCATACAACAGCAGAAGTTTCGACTTTCTGACGATAATAACATTACTGACTTTTTAAATCCTTTAATACTGTGACCTGGTTGAATCTTTTGGTTTGTCTCGTGTGGCCAGACCCCCACCTCTCTCTACAAACAGCCGATTCAGAAATGGAATCATCAGAGACTTTGCTGGTCGGAAGCTGGGTGCCCCACTAGTTGCTGTTTTCAATCAAGTCGACATTTATTCGCAAAGTCCCTCTTAGAATAGTCAGTCGTCCCAGCCAAAGCCTCCAGACTGCACAACAGAACTAATGTTCCCTAACGAACATATCTCGAGGACACCTGTCAAAATGTCATTAGTACTCATGCATCGTAGTGATACAACATCTATTTTGACAATGCTACATAGAGACATTGTTTGCCAGATTCGTGAACTTGAATAACTTGTCTTCCTTCGACAAATACGGTTAAAATAATATATCTATTCCTTATCCGATGCAGAATCTCCACTCTGTAAGATGTTAACGCAAATGATAAACTTTCTCTTAAACACTAGATCTATAATTCTAATTATATTTGTATCCAATTATATTATCAGTTTTGATCATTCTAAAAACCACTTCGATTTCGGAAACTTTTTTTTGTTCATAGTTTTTTTTCCGAAAAAGGCAGATCCAATTCTGAGGTATACACGGGAAAAAATGTACTGTCAAACTCCACCTCTTGTTTCGTTATATTCTGTTACCCCGCGACTACTTCATGGAGCCAAAATTCCATAACTGTCAAGAGGGCATCAGGTGGGTAACGATATTAGATCTACATGCTTTGCATAATATTCACGGGGGGGGGGGGGGGGGTTGTGTTGTTGTTGGGGGTTTTTTTGGTGTATAGAAACTGCACTTTGGACGTGCGTTTCATTAATTAACTTAATGTTGGATATTATGTTGTAGGCTCCCAGTAAGTTTGGCACGATTTTGGTTTGACATCCCGTCCAACACAAGTTAAATTTCTCTAAGGTTCCAGTAAATTGTTTTCGGCATCGTGTGGTTTGTTCTTATCTCTCAGACAGCCGGTTAACAGAGAGGACCAACATACTAATAATGAGCAGCATTTGTATAGTGCATAATATCCCCCCTCAACAGCAAACTCTATGCACTCTGCAATCTCTATATTACCCCAGTAGACCCTATAAGACCTAGAAACATGTTAGGCTTTCCGGGAAACATGTTTAGCGCTCAAACATTAACAAACTGGTAAGATCTTTCGCTGGGTTCGAAACCCGTCAGAGGTGGGTGAAGAGGGGAGGATTCCTGTAGGGTGCTTTTCCCAAAAGTTATGGATTTGTTGAAAAGTCAACGTCTGTCATTGGTGGAATTTGATAAATTCGCCCATATGTGACAGATGCAACTCTCAAGAAATTAAAGACGAATTTCATTTTTTCTCTATTATTGAAGCTTTGCCTGTCAAAGGAAATTATTCCTTCCGCCCTTCCTAACTGACCACATTGATAGAAATGTACAACGTTAAATCTACGAGGAAAGGTATGACCTATTCTGTTTTCTTATTGAAATTTTGTTCAGCATTACAAAACGTTTTAAAAATGTTATTGTTATTATGTCTTTTATAATTTCTGTTCTTCACATGGGAGTCTCTCGTAATTATAAAATGTGTGTTCCTGAGGAAACGTGGGTAAATGGCCTTGAACACTTAATAAAATACCAACCGCCAGGCCCCTGGCAGTTTTGGAACCCACGACCTTTCGGTTGCCAGCCCAACAACCTAAACAATAGACCACCAAAGTAACATATGAATTTATGAATTTATGAATTTATTTAGTCACTTAGGCAACATTACATATAACACTGAGAGGTAGTAAGACTAATTGATGTATCAGACCTAGATGACCTAAACCATCTCTCTCTCTCTCTCTCTCTCTCTCTCTCTCTCTC
>NW_004797352.1:1246373-1258873 GCF_000002075.1 Aplysia californica
AATGTAAATAGTGTTGGAAGGGATACAAGCGTTGAATTTATTTGAAACAAGGGTAATTCGGAGTTGTCTCGCTTCTAGCTCTTGCCCTGTTCATATCTCGATCCAGGAGCCGCATTATAAGCAGATTTTTTGAAAACTGATAAATGCCAACAAACTCCTGTGCATAGCAAAACTCATTACTGTATGTACCATAAGTTCACCTATAGCATTATTAGCATGGCTCCAGCTCCACTCTTTTATGTTGTTTGTTACTAATTAATGATTTCATGTTCAATCAGCCTAAAGGTTTTTATAGGCTGGGACAGTACTGCCCACAAGCACTCGGAGCCTACAGCGTCTCGAAATACGTGCATCTCAGACCAGATTTATATTTATAGTCAGTTAAGATTAGTTTGAGCAACCAGAAACACATCGGCACAATGTCAGCCATCTTGCACTAGAAAAGTGTGTAACCGACAGGCAGTAACGAAATGGAGTGTTAATCAATATTTAAAATTTCCCATCTCTTCCCAACCATCACTATTTAGATCACATGTTAGACAAGCTATTCGATCAAACAAACGTGAGGAGGCTCTCGTGGCCTAGAGGTTAAGGTGTTCGCCTCTCATTCAAAGGTCCCGGATTCGAATCCGGGTAGCGACCAAAAAGATTTCTTCTCTAAAATTGTCTCCTGTAACCTCCTTTCCTGCTCTCCAGCAATGTTCTGTCGTCTGCTTTCGTCTTCAATTTCTGCCCCCACCCCCTCACACCCTTTGCCCCTCCTCTGGGCTCATGACTCTTTCTGCTGTCTTTCTACTGCTACTCCTTGGCTCCTTCTTACTGCTGTCTTTCAACCGGACTCCTGATCTTCTGGTAGGAAAGATCTACACTTAACCTTCTCGGTCAAGGGCGTAAAGTCTCTGAGGGCCCATGAGTAAGTTGTGCACGTTAAAGATCCCTTGGTGGTCTAAAATCGATAAGAGTAGGCTTCGGCCGCCACCCGGACAAAATTCAAAATTTCCTACCAACTGAAAAAAAAGTTAAATGTGTCCCGCGCTCTCATTTGACCTTATGCAGTTGCGAGCGCCGTAAAACACTTATAAAAATAAACAATGATAGAGTAAATCCGGGCCGAATAATGGGAAGTAACGTTCCAGCTGACAGACGAGGACACTTGGAAAAACAATTTCCCCACTCGTGAATCAAAGTCACAACTACTGTGTGCGACCCTGAAGAGCCTAATCATTAGACCGCTGACGTTTTTAATTTGTAAGATAGTATCCATTTAAATACATATGCAAATCTTAAACACCTCAGACAGGTTTCACCATAATTTGGCGGATTCACAGTTAGGAGGGATAGAGCAATAAAAAAATTAATGAATATGCAATTTTTTTTTTAAATTAGCCCTACTGTGCAACTGTTCCTATAGTCAGTCTTTTTTTTTTAGGTTCCTTTTGACGAACATTGGGACATATTTATTACAAGCACTTGTGGGTTTTTTTTAAAGTTAGGATAATGCAAATGTCTTCATCCTCTCATCAATGCACAAACGCTCAAAACCAGCTACTTAATGACGTACCTTTGAGTTTCAAAAAATCTATTCAAACCATCAACAACCATTAGTAACAACATACTACATGACAATTCAAAGCTGTGTACATTTGGTCATAGTACACTACTCACGTAAAGAAGAATGTTTTGCTCTTTTCAGTGTGAAATGTTTTGCTCTTTTCAGTGTGACCTGTTTATTTTAAGGTGATACTCTGCCTTTGCAAACAATTCGAAGCGCTAGTCAGAGTGATAAAACAATAATAATTATTATTCTGGTACCCACTGTATTAAAAAAAAGAAAAGAAATAAATACGTTAGATATAGAATCTAGTAGGTTCTTTCAAAGTATTCCTCAGTCAAGCCCAAGAGACAGAGTTATCAAGTGGTGACTAACGGCAAACCAGGTCACTAACGGCCTCATTCCATGCTGAATCCCTCCCCACTCACCTTTTAATCGCCACCATGTTTGTTCATCGTTCATGATTTCCCGCTCCATTTCACCATGACAAATGGGACAATAAAATATTTCTCCTCCACAATCTACTTCCTCCCATGTGTCATATTTGGTATACGGAGTTAATGATTTGATGATCTGCACTTTATCGTGAAAATACTCATTGATTGCTCTCTCTCTCCAGATACAGATGGGGACAATAGGAACGCACAAATAAAAAAGAAAGGACAAACACCAGAGCGTCCTCAAAGTACCAGTTTCTGGTAATTGAAACAAGCAACATTGGTCCACAAACTAACAGTGGCAGTACCTTTCCATCCCTATGAAAACCCCATCGCAATATGTCTAGTTAAGCGTGAAATAGATTTCCATTTTTAGCCAATTTACGAGTAATCATAATAATAATCCCATCCAGACAGCTTAACAATCATTGTAGATCTACGTTTGACCTTTGGCTTCAAGGACTTAACCAGACCGGTAACGGTATAGTCTCCATTCGGAACTTAAACTTTACTTTCTTCGCCCGTCCGGGGTATTCATTCTCAGTGGGAGTGTGGGGAGAACATTAAAACATACGGTTAACCAGGACGTCTTGCGCGATGAGACAAACATAATATATTTCAAGAAGGGAGTTCTCAACTATTTTTTTAAATAATATAATATCTTCACCTCCAGGCCATACCATGTTGGCCATGAGCAACCAAACAAGGGATAGGACTCTCTATTTTTACTAATGAAAAGATGATTGTGCCCCTTGTCTTATAGGAATAGCACATGTCCCAATACAAAATCATTTGAGGTTATTTTGGTGCGGTACTGCAGGGTTAGGTCTGAGAGCGGTAGCTGAGGAAGAAGGAAAGAGGGTTGAAATTAAAAGGGAAAGAGAAAAGAGTAGAAAGGGACAACAGCGGAATAGAAGATGTAGGGCGGAAAGGCGTTTTGATTCTTCTTTTCTTTTTTTTTTTTTTCTTTTTTGTGGTATGTTTGTTGTTTTGGGTTTTTTGTTTTCTTTTCAAAAGGCATAGTTATTTACATATAGCTCTCAGCGCATTACAATACTTGTTAATGGCGATGGTGGATTTGGACCCCATAGCATTTATTGCGAACAATTAATAAAGGAAAAATAATTTAACTATACAATAATTAACACTCGCATCAGGTCTTGGAAGTACGACGTCACTTTGGAGTTAAGCTCCGACGAATGGGCGAAAATTACCTCATTTGCATACTCACAGCCTTGCGGTGAGTGGAAATTTTCCCTAGTGTGCGCGGGGCCAAACATACGCGGTCACCTTTGAGTTGTTGTAGAGAGAAGGAGTGGTCTACATAGACATTTAGTTCATCCCTCAGTCACTTCAGCCTGTTTTAGACTGTCAAATCTTTGCTCAAGATGTAACATACAAAGACATTTCATTTCAAATGTCCTTCTTAAAAATGAAGAAAGCTAAAGCACTTTTAGAAATAGGTGTGTGTAATTATCAGGATTAGAAAAGGACGCACCTCCAAAAATTAAGCATCATAATATACCATTTGTTCTGCCAATTAGTCAAAAAGTAGAGAAACGAAAGAAATGATCTTAGTTTACAGAAACTGATACAAAATGTGATTACAATACATAATAAATATCTCTAGAGAAGTGTTCTTGCAACTAACCGGGTCGATTCTTTGATCGACGCCTGGAAACGATTGCCTCTCTGATACACGCCAAAAATGTTTCAATTAAGAAAGTGCGGAATTCATTGACAAGAACTAGATCTAAAAGGGAAAAAAAGGAGGAAGCTCAGTTCAGATAGTTCATTAATTTTTTTTCAAATGCGAACTGTCAAACCGTCTCATTCCCCCCTGCATATAAATAATGGCCGGAGACCTGACCTTTTCTTACTAACACTTGTCCATTGTCAATCAAAACACACACAAAAAAAGAAAAAGAAAATTAGCTCAACTCCCATCCCATTCCTTTTCATGTCTTCGATTCAAGTGTAAAGTCTTTCTTTAGCAATCGCTGTAAAAAGTAAAAAGCTTAAATAAAGTATACATTGTTCTGACTTGGCACAATCTCGGCGAACAATTTTTAGGTTGCGTGATCGCAATCAGGAAAGCTCCACTCGTTTTTGATTTGCTGTGTACACACCAAAATGTACATGATTTAACAAAGAACTAGTGCGTCAGAACAGGCCCAAGGCCGCGGTGGACTATGTACTCAAGCAGAGTCTAAAGGTCCGAAGCACAGAAGAGTCAGTGGGCGTTCACAGTGCTCCAGTTTTTTACCTTCCCTCCTCTCTCTCTCTCTCTCTCTCTCTCTCTCTCTCTCTCTCTCGCTCTACGAGAACAGCAATATAAACTTTGGAACCAGTAGTTCTAAAAATATCACATTTGGCGGCTTTCTAAACTGGTTGCCTGAATCAATGGCACAGTTTTAGTTACTTTATAGTTTTCGACTCATTATGTCTCAAAATATTGGATACCTGTGACGACTGAAGTGTAATCGTTAGAATGTGCGTTGTTCTTAAAACAATACTGAGTTCGATTCCCGAGTAGAAAAAATATCTTATTAGGTACAGTATTTTTATGGGATATACCCCGAGTTGATTATACCTAGGATCGGACCAGTCCAACTTTTACACAATCATGTTATTCATGAAGATTAAAATCATTTACTCTAAATCTGAAGACAATGCTTTGACTTGGTTTGTGGGACATTTTAACCACTGACATAACATGCACGAGTCTTTGGGGTGGAGTAGGTTCATCTTTTGTTTACAGATTCTTGCACTGTAGGTCTTCGAACTTCTCGGGGTGGGTTTATTGTTTTGTACTGTATGCCCCCATTGATGTAATTTCGATCCTTTAGACTATCGGCTGCCTCCAGTTTGCCTGCTAGGGCCAACTCTGTCTGTCTCCGTCTCTCCGTCTCTCTGTCTGTCTGTCTGTCTGTCCGACTCTCTCTCTCTCTCTCTCTCTCTCTCTCTCTCTCTCTCTCTCTCTCTCTCTCTCTCTCTCTCTCTCTCTCTCCCTATCTATCTATCTATCTATCTATCTATCTATCTATCTATCTATCTATCTATCTATATATATATATATATATATATATATATATATATATATATATCTATCTATCTATCTATCTATCTATCTATCTATCTATCTATCTATCTATCTATCTATCTATCTATCTATCTATCTATCTATCTATCTATCTAAAAACACTCTCTGTCTTCCCAATCTGACAGCCTGATAGTTGTCAAAATGTGCTGCATGTAAGTGTTAAGCTTCTATATACTTCTCCCTCTAAATACAGCTGGAAACGTGTAAAGTATCATCTGCTCAACCAACAGTGACGGCCTCTCCTCAGCTGGCTGGGTGCAACTCATACACCACAAACTCTCTGACGTGAGGGACGGTCACTTAAATAGCCTAACAGTATTGAAAGGGGGTGTTAAACCTTTACCATTTCACCATTTTCAAGGGAGAGTCAGGGAAATTTTTAACCGTACGTGTTGTGTCTTCTGTCCACGTTGTGGGTTTTTTCAATCGACCTTTCAACGACGGTCTGGTTTGAGAAAGTAAAAAAAAGCCTCTCCTCTAACAGAAAGGTTTAGACCTTAGTGGGTAATCGTTTAAGGTCTTATTCTTGTGCGTGGGTTTTCTAATAGACTGTCTACATCAGAATGTGAAAAGGATCACTCACATTACCCGTTCCCGTCAAGTCTAATCCTATCCTTTTTCAACCCGTCTTATAACAGATTATTTTGCAAAGGGTCTCTTTATAAAATGTGAGTTCGTTTCTTCTCCTTCAAGCTTACTGTACCTTATATCCCCTTTTCTTCTCCTCGGTTTCAGCTCGCATTGAATCAGAAATGTGTACTTCCCCTGCTCCAGGAAGACATTCGGATAAACAATTCAAGAGCTCTTTTGTGTCCTGTACACTGTGTGTCCGGCCTGTTCCCGTCAAATAGGAATTTCGCGATCAATTCAAATCGATATATCTCTTCTGTCAGAAGTGGTAACCCTAGCGACGATGATCCATTTGATCTTTTGAGCGCTAGCCTACAAGATGAAGCTTCTGGAATCATAGTATATCCTGTTGATAAGCGTGGTCTGTTTTTAATGTTGCTGGATGCAGCTGCTTATGAGTTTCTTTCTGTCTTTTACCACTGTTGCCTCTCTTTCTCTCTCTCCCTCTCTGTCAATATCTTTCTCTCTCGCTCCCTCCCTCTCTCCCTTCCTCTCTCTTTCTCTCTGTCTCTCTGTCTCTCTGTCTCTCTGTCTCTCTCTCTCTCACACACACACACACACACACACACACACACACACACACACACACACACACACACACACACACACACACACACATACATACATACATACACACACTGTTTGCCCCTAGGTGTGTATATCCATTTCCCTTCATACATCTCTTTCAATCTCTCTCTCTCTCTCTCTCTCTCTCTCTCTCTCTCTCTCTCTCTCTCTCTCTCTCTCTCTCTCTCTCACTTTCTATCTATCTATCTATCTATCTATCTATCTATCTATCTATCTATCTATCTATCTATCTATCTATCTATCTTTCTGTCTCTTTCTCTCTCTCCCCCTATCCCTCCCTTTGGTATAGGTACACTCATCTCTGCATCAGACTCTGTCTGTTTGTCTGTCTGTCTGAATGTATTTTCAGTTAAACAGTGGTTTGTTTGCTTACAATCTGAATTGTGCTTTCATTTGTTGCAAAGTTTATTTCAAAATGCCCATTTCTTGTTATGGGGCGCTGTATTTGTTTTTTTGGTCTAGCGAAGGGAGCAGTGGATAGTTTTGCTCATAACAAAATCACTTTAAAGCCTAGTTGTTCGAGTAAATATGTGACTATTTACCGTGCATAAAACGCTTTGACTATAATAATATTAATTCCCTATGTTGGTGGAGGGGGAGGTGAGTTACAAGTATTGAGTCACAGAACATCTTAACAGACAAACTTCAGTCTTGAAGAAAACCCCTTATCTCATTATTTTAAGTTTGAGTCATTAAGTTTTTAAGTAATTATCTGCTCAGGTCTCTGATGGAGTTGCCTCCATATTCAAACGACCTCATTTGATCCGCTTACAAACGTTGTACGCCAGAGATATTCCAGCAGATTTTAATTCTGTGGCCCTTCTGAACTAACCAAGTGCCTTAGCTGTGAAATGAACACATTGTGTTTTTCATTCGTCTTTTATTTTTATTGATGCTCCCAATGCAAAACACAATCTCCTCAGCTGAGCCTTAACGTAATTGGAACATGATTGCGTTTGACGGCGAATGTGAAACCAGAATCCAAAGAGCAGTTGTCGACACGCAGTGATTGATTCGAGATTAATGACTGCTTGGCACACTTTTGGCTTTTAGACGTCGAGGGTGGTAGGACGTAATTGTGGACGATTTCTTCATGGAATTCGGTGCATCCGATGTGATGTTGATAACTGTGTTGCCGTTCGCGTGATTTTGGGCTTTTGAAGGCATGGGTGACGGGGATCAATGACGAAGTCAGATAATCAAACATAGAATTCAATAATTGAACTCCTGCAGAGTTACGTCATTGGCTTTCACAAGCTTTCTATTCTATTTTTTACTTCTATGTATTTTTATGGAGACAAAAATTAGATTTCTTCTAAAAATACATGCACAAAATAAAGCTCACCGAGGTTCTTTCATTTGCATTCTTTATTATTTCGTTTATCTTCTTTTCCATCTTTCTATGTGTTTAAGGATGTGTTGTTTATTTACATAGCAGCTCTCAGTTATAACCGTGGAACTGCATACATTAAACACACATGACTTTGCGATGTTTTACTGGGAAATATAATGCACAATCGTGTACCTTTTCAAAGGCATTATTGTTTTCTCAGGTGTAGTGGGTTCTTAAGAAAACGCAACTTGTTCTCATCTGACAGCTTTTTACTTGTTATGTTCCTGTCATCCTTCAATAATAAATGTTCAAAAGTTGTTCACTTGTACATCAATTTTTTTCCCTATGTCTCTACCGCTTTTCAGAATTCTACATTTGAAATCAAGACACTGTACGTGTTTTGTCTGTGGGATTGAACCCTTTGTAGCATACATAACTATATTATTATATTATAAGTTCATAAACTTACTGCTCTTTTAGCGCAAAATAACTGTCATCATCATTATCATTACTTTTCTATAAGTAACAAAGAGATAACGACTTTTTGAAAATGTATGCTTTAAAACATTGTATATCATCAGCTTTGTCATCTAATCGTCATCATCATCATCATCATCATCATCATCATCATCATCATCATCATCATCATCATCATCATCATCATCATCATCATCATCATCATCATCAGAGCTTCCACATTGGTACAGCGAAGGTGGAGCAGCAGCAGTGGTGATATTGAATGATGAACCACCACGAACAGAAATTATTAAAATTAGAGGTGCACTCCTTACATCATCTTTTGACGAGGAATGCTAGGCAATGATGTCTGCTACACAATGGATTGCTGACAATTGCCACAGTAGAAACAATGTGCTGATCTTGACTGACAGTCAGTCCCTCTGCAAGGGGCTGCTAGGCAACAGCTCGGACATAAATGATTTGCGCCTCAAGTTCAGTGAAGCCACAGCCAGAATAAAAATCCAGTGGATTCCAAGCCATGTTGGAATACAAAGAAATGAGGCAGCAGACCAAGCTGCTAATGAAGCCAGGGAGATTGAAGGAGACAGACGACCAGCAACATGGAGAGAATCTTTCCAACGATCAAGAAGGAAATCAGAGCCCCACCATGTAGGGCTAAGTACAGCACCTGGAAGATGTGTATTCTGGGTACTCCTATAAGCGGTAACAAAATATTACATGTCGCTGGGACCAGGTTGAGCTAGCGAGACTGCGGTCGGACCATCATTGGAGCTTAAGATGTAATAAGAACTTTGTAAATGAAGAGCTCAGCCCATGTTGCCGAAGATGCGGCCATGAAAAGGAGGATATCAAACATATGTTTGATTGTCCAGGAACAATGGCAATTCGAATAGAATTATTTGGACGAGTGGAGGTGCCGCTAAGCAATGGAATTGACAATTGAGCCGAGAAAGAGCCTCGCTCTCGCTCGAAGATTTCTTCGTGGAGTCCGCCAGGCCCATTAAGGAAACAATTTAAAAAATCATCATCGTCATCATCATCATCATCATCATCATCATCATCATCATCATCATCATCATCATCATCATCATCATCATCATCATCATGGCAACTCAAATGGAGTTAATTGGTCGAGTGGAGGGGGTGCCTCTGAGTATAATGAAACAGTTTGTTTTACTTTTGACACTACCCTATTTTCACCATAAAACACCAATTTGAAACTCAAAAGGCAGATAAATAATAAAACTAGGACTACTCGTCCAACTAAAACCAACGTATGTATGAATACTGCGGACTGTGCCCTTAAAGTAAGCTAGTGCCTAAAATGTGGCTGTAATACCAATGTCGATACTTTTTTTTTCATTTTCTCAAAACGACATTTTGGGCTCTCATACCAGCTCGTAAAAACCCACTCATAAAATAATTGTTGTTCAAGATATCCATCTGAAATTTTGCAAACATATTCTCAAAGCTCTGAATGCTGGACAATCACTAAAGACACTAAAAAATAAAATAGAAGCAACAGAAATGTCGTTTCTTAGGAGACTGCTAAGAGTACCGGGAAAGGAAAAGAAATCAAATGATGTAGTGCTTGATGAAGCCCACGTGGGACGTTCACTGTTAATAACCATCAGAAAACGACATATGCTGTTTTTAGTTTAGGACACCTGAATAGACAGAAAAGTCTTGAACATCTAGATCTCACTGGCGAGATTGAGGGCAAGCGAGGCAGGGGTAAGCCCAGAGCAACCTACTTGGGGAACCTGAACAAGTGGGTGACAGGGAAATATCAGGGAAACGTAGCTTTATTAAGAGCATCCGAGCACAGAAATGAACGGAGATCCATGATCGCTGATGTCTGTCGCAAATCTGGCACTGGATGATGATGATGATTCCCAAGATAATGAGGTATGTTCTAAACCTGAAAAAGGAGTCCCATCTTGAAAACTGGCATTTAAATGTGATTCCTGCATACATAGGTTACTTTTAGAATTATTTTTTGGTCACTTTCATATTCAACATCAATACTAACGCACAATTTTGTCCCAATAGCTGCTTTATTAGGTTTAGGACACGCAGTGGGTATTCAAAAACATTTCTTGAAAGTTTAAACTTGCACAAATTCTAAAAGGTCTTTGAAATACAGTCTTTCAAGTAACATGCCTACATTTTGCCTTTGGCGACCTTAACGGAAGCCTGGTTTGCATTTTCAATTTCTTTTTTCAACATTCAAACATTTTTCTTCACAAATAAGGCACAAACATAATAATAATAATAATATGGTTAATATATTGCATGGTAGAAAAAGATTATTTAAAAAACAGGCTCTAACTTTCTGATACATTAACTGAGATCATAAGGCTTCATCGTCAGCTTCTCTCTCTCTCTCTCTCTCTCTCTCTCTCTCTCTCTCTCTCTCTCTCTCTTTCTTTCTCTCTCTCTCCCTCTTTGTCTCTCTCTCTTTCTTTCTCACCCCCCCCTCTCTCTCTCTCTCTCTCTCTCTCTATCTCTCTCTCTATCTATCTATCTATCTATCTATCTATCTCTCTCTATCTCTCTCTCTGTCGACGGTCTGTGGTGTAACAGGAGAGCTGAGTTCAGTTCCTGAGTGGGGAAAATTTGTATCAAGTATCACAGCCTTTCTGCTGGGATGTTGTTTCCCTCTAGTCCCAGGTGGGTCATGACAAGCAGGGTCGGATGCCTGCCTCCTAAATGATATAAATTGTGTCGATGGGGGCCGAAAGAACACATATATCATAATTATAAATTCTCTCTCTCTCTTTCTCTCTCTCTCTCTCTCTCTCTCTCTCTCTCTCTCTCTCTCTCTCTCTCTCAGTCTCTGTTTCTCTTTTGAATTCTGTCCCCGTCTCCCTGACTGGGACTGTGTATCTGTCTCTTCTTCCCCTAACCTGTTTTTGTTTTCATTTTGTTATAGATCCATTCATTAAATAATATATTTTCAACAAGAACTCTTCAGTATTGATCGCAAAGCTGAGTCCCTCTAGTAAACAACAAGTTGCAGCCCCATCTTTTTGTGGTTAGATGGGCCGGGTCCCGGTGGACCACACATCTATTATTCTCTCACAGGCAGAATACTCTGCACCATAACTCAACCCAGCGCCTCGGGGCTTAGCGTCCATTGAATAAAACTACACACAGCCATAGCGGCGACAGAAACGGCACCTATAAGAGCAGCAGTCGCAGCAACAGCAGCTCTAAACCCAGCAGCAACAGCAACAATGTAGACAGCAGCAGCAGCAGCAGCAGCAACGGTGCCTTTGTTTACTTCCTAACGCTCCCCTCCCCCAAATCCCAACTCCCTCCATAGCGAGATCACAGCAGAGCCAGAGGGTGGGGAGGACTTGGGGTTCTCCAAATCAATCAATACGATCAGCATCAATTATTGGCCGCGTGACGTAGGCTGGTGCCGCGCGGTGTTCTGGGATATCCAGAGCTTCGGTTTCCCAGGTGAGATTGAGAGGAACAGAAGAGGGCCCCACGCCCGCTGGTACATTGAAATCTAGGAGGAATCCGGTGGGTCAGTACGTTAACCTGAATAATTTTTATTTACTCCACTGTGTTTTACTACTTATTTTGCTTGGATGGGTTTGCCACTGTGAAGTCATACAGTTAGGTTATAGATTTTACTGCTTTTTAATTCATATTAATATACAGTAAGTGTTTGGATACCCTGCCTCCTTGTGGAATGGTTGTCATACATTACTTGGTCTTTTCTTTGTTCCTCTACATTAAGCAATGCGTTAGTTCGAAAGTGTTTGCTACTGTGAATTTGGTTATTATGACTACATGTTGTGCTGTATTTTCAAACAAATACTTTACATATACCTTGCCATGTGTAGGAAATTTTACCCTGAATTGTTTTGCTCAACTTTCCACAATATTTAGCAGTTCATAGCTTTTGAAGATTTTATAACTGTCTGAAATCATCCTTTTAGCTGTATTATTATCCTATTTTAGCAAACGTATAATTCGTGGATACCTTACTTTTGTAAAAGAAAATTTACGATGAAAGACAGAAAATATGAAATATTATGACCTTGCAGCTAAGACTATGAAATAGATGGATTTAGTAGTTCCTATTAATGGCGAAGCTACGGGGCAGATCTGTTTAGTGAAGTTTTATTTTAGCTCATATTGTTAGAGAAATGAATAATATCACAAGCCAAAAGCTACACGTACTCGTTGACTGAAATTAACTCACCTTTGTACGCTGTACCTGTTTGTTTGGGCTTTTTTTCTTCCCAGGAACAGGTCTCTATTTTCCCCTTTGTAGGGAAACTTCCTTTTACTTGTACACTAGAGTTTGGCTTTGGAATTGTCACGCAATATGCACGTATTGCTATTTCCTATTTTGTT
>NW_004797352.1:1263873-1267124 GCF_000002075.1 Aplysia californica
AATAAAAGCACGAGGTCCTCCCTCACCAACTCAAAGATCCTAAAATTATACACCGTCTCATTTACTATGCCCTTGACTATCTTCAGCATGCGATAGCTTACTTGTGCACGTCCACTTTTTAGCCCAACGAGCCGCCCCTGCACAGAATACAGTGACAGGCCAACACACGAAGGCAGTGACTGTTCACTAAGGTCTTGAATTTTCAGATTTTTGCTTCTGTTGTTGATATTATTTCTGCTGCTGTTGCCACAACTGTTCTTCTTGGCATCTTAGAAACATAATAAAGCTTTTTGAAGCCGTGAATTTAACTGGATTTAGCAACGCTTCTTAGTCAGATGATTGAATGAATTAGACGTTGTCTGAGAATATGGATGAGTGGGGTGATGTGTTCTTTAATTGTTCGCTGCCTATAAGGATAGATTGCTTAACAAAACCAAAATCTAAAACGAGGCTCACTCAACAGTGATGACACAGCACTTGTGTGTACAATAATCCCTTTTGTCTATTTGCTTTGTTGTTGTTGATGTTGTTGCCTTTTACACCTTACTGAAAACAAAACAACCTTTTGAAAGATATGCAGACAACGGGTCTTAAAACCGTGACCATATTTTTCAGAGGAAAGAAAAAGAATGTACGTATATCTCTCAGTCAACTGTCAAAAATCCGCATGCTGGTCAATATCTTACGGTATTCACAAGCTCGGTCAGTCCAGCAGTTTCTGGCCTCTAGAAGGATGGCGTTTGGACACGCGAGAAGACGATCACGGACCGTCCCATTTTCCCCACCCTCTTGGCTAATGTCAAGTCCAGTATTACACTTCATTTTCTGCATTTTCTTTCTCACCTTAACACCTGGTTAACCTTTGCGTGAGTGCTCACTGTGAGCTGAGATTGCGTACTTTATGAAGCCGTGGTGGTTACTGTGACTTGACCCAGAACGTTTGTGTCTCGAACAAGACGTACTTTTATGAAAGACCATAACTTCCTAGATCTAGTGCCTATGCCCGTACTCTTTTTTTAGCTTGTTTCTACTTTGGCAACAGCTCTATAATTTATAATAAAGTGGTGTGGAGAAATATTAGATTTTGGGTACTGTACGTGAAGGAAAAAACTAAATAGAGCTTATGCTGATATTGTTTTGTTGTTGTTGTAGACACTTCTGCGAATCTGGCCCAGAGTTATGCAAAAATTATCTCGGTCGATGGCCTTCAGTCTATTTTTTAATTTAATCGTTGGAAAAAACAAACGGAAAAGGCCTTGATGCCAAGAGGCAAAGATTGAGGATGGTGACCTCTTTCTCCCCCTGCTACAAGTCTGGGGGTGTTGTCTTGTATATTACAGTGTCCTCCATTTGCTCAGGGGCAGATGTCATGAAGATACCACGAAGACTTCATACAATAAACTACAGTTAGACACAGAAATTAATTTCTAAATGTACGTCTCCCCTCTCATAATGTTAGTTTGTTAACGGAACAGTCTCCCTTCCAAGCTCTCAGTGGCAGTTTAGAGTGGCGCCTAATGTGTGAGAAAGGTTGACGCTTCTACTTCATACACGGAAGACTTGAGTTCGATTTCCGAAAGGGGAATTTATTTGATGAAGCTTCTTCAATCTCCGCTTGTCTGATGGAAAGCTGTAACCTTCTCAGCCTGACAAGCAGGGCTGAAGCAGCCTACCATCGAACAGAACATTTACACATCAACCTCAAGCATTTCTACTCCAGCCAGGCAACCTTACTGAGGACCTGCCACACCATTTTTTAAATTTAGTAGTAATAAGAGTTTTACGGCACTTGCAGTGCAACTAGGTCATATAAATGTCGATGATTAGAGGCGTTACTAGATTATAACATTATACGCAATTAAAAAATAAAAAAGAGATAAAGACGATAGATTAATTATATGAAAGAAGGAGCAACCCATACCAGAGCACCCGCCAACCACCCACATACCATTTTAAAGGAACAACTACCAAGTACCTTGAAGAGTCTGATCTCAGGGTTTTAATCCAATACCCTGTGCACGACGTGCTCTAGACTTTGAGAATCGGTATCGTTACCAACCAGTCCATGAATGTGAAGAAAGAGCATTTCGCCTTTGTAGCAAGGAAAGGGGCATTCTGAAAATGTTTTTTATTGATTATTTCTGAAGAGGAAGCTGAAGAGTGATTAAAAGAAATGCTGTGATTGAACTCGTATGGCAGAAAGGTGGGGGGGGGGTGCATTTGAGCAGTTCTATGGGGGAAAAGGGGGAGGGGGTATTCTCTGCCAAGTCCCGCACGTTCTTGAGTACAATCGCTAAAAAGATGTTACGCTTAATCGGCATCGCCTTAATCAAAAAATTCTTTAGCTCAACTGTCCTATAGCTGTTTTTAGGGACGATGTTCAATTTTTATGAGTTTCATCTATCCTGCTATCGATTGAGTGGACTGAGTCTGGCAATTTCTTTGTCAACTCACAAATGTTTCTAGGCTTTTTCACCTTTGTTAAACGAACGTTTTCCTGGATGTTCGTTCTAACAACTCCAACCTTCTAGGCAGAACTCCAGTCGATCAAACTATTCTCGAAACAATGGCCTTTTGTTGGTGGCCGATCGAGCGGGACCACGCTTTGTGCTCAAGGGCCAAACTGTACGCGTGCAACGACAATAGTCTTTCCACTCCCAAAATCGATAGTCAGTATTGATTCGTCTCCATCGCTGACCATAGATCAATAAATTAAAAAGAAGTCTATGAAAAAGGGTAGTGGAAAAAAGTATTTGAAGCAAAGAGTAAACATTGGGTCCTTTCTCACTGTATATGATAGTATTCTTTTTGTTTTCTCATTCTTTTTAAGGGTGTACTGTTGGCTCAGTAGGTATCGGGCTAGACTACGAAGCGGTTGGCCCTTGTTCGAATCCAAGACTAAGAGTTCTTAAACTCGCGTCGTTTTGTGGAGTTTTCAAGGCTTTTAGTCCTTTTGGTTCGGTCCTATAGATTATGGACGTTATGGGTGATAAACCCATACGCACTCTTTAATTCTTTCCCAAGTTCTTTCTACCCTTTAACTTAAGAACAACAGAAAAAATGGCTTAAGTCTCAAGCTTTTTTTTTTGGTTGTAGGGGTGGTGCAGTTTGTCCGTACCTGGTACTTATTCTCTTCAGGTAAACTCTTTCTTGGGCCAATATTATAATGTTGTCTCAAGGTCGTTTGGTTCAACAAAAATACCCCCTTCCACCCATCCGGGTTTTTTCCTCCTACTCTCTCTCCTCCAAAC
>NW_004797352.1:1268476-1270372 GCF_000002075.1 Aplysia californica
TTCTTCTTCTTCTTCTTCTTCTTCTTCTTCTTCTTCTTCTTCTTCTTCTTCTTTAGATCAAATGTGTTCCCCAAGGGAGGGTAATGGAAGTGCTAGCAAGTCTAAAATCATTACAATCCTTGCTCTGTTCTCATATTATTATGTCTTTCTTTCGTCACGTACTAAATAATTACTATCATACTGACATGCTTTTCTTTTCGCTCTTATTCTAATTTGAACACAATTTTCGCTTTAGTGAATAGCGTTGTTTACCTGTGGAACTGAATGCTCAGTTCTGTAGTAGCTGTTACTCACCCTGTTCTGATGATCGAGCATTAATAATTCAAGGCTTTGTCGTGATGGACACAAAGAAATTACAGTTTTCCGGCCCACTCCCTCTGAAATCAAATCCAAAGGAGTTTATTTATTCATAATAAATCAACAATATTTTTTCTCTGAACGCTGCTGTAAAAGCAGCACTTATTTTGGGTTTCTTTGTAAATGGAATAATTATTTCTTTTTGTAAATGGACAACTAATTCTTTTTGTAATTGGAATAACTATTTCTTTTTTTAAATGAAATAACTATTTCTTTTTGTAAAGGGAAAAACTATTTCTTTCACCTAGAAGAAAGGAGACATCTTTCAGTATTCTTTCCATGGTTTATTCTGTGCAAGAACTGGGTTTTTTTTCACCAAACTGCACTTATCAAGCGTTTAAATATTTTCTTTTTGCGATTTTAACAAGGTTTGTATCTAATCCTCCTGTTCTAAACCGTTTCAAAGGCTTCTTAGGATACAACTACTTCTACCACTATACCTACTATTACTACGACTACTACTGCTGCTGCTGTTGCTACAACTACTACTTCTACTTGTACTACTACTATTACTACTTCTTCTTCTACTTCTACTTCTACTTCTACCGCCATCTCTAGTACGACTACTTCTACTTCTACGACTATTACTACTTCTATCTCTACTTCCACTGCTATCACTATTACGACTACTTCTATGAGATAGAGCACTTGATGAACGGTCTTGTTTTCCCACTTGTATGCCGATTCCAAAGTGAACTAAAGAAAACCGTTTATTCAAAGTGTACTGTTTGCATTTAATTTTCCAATGAACAGTTACCATGGGCTTAAACTTAAAGGTTTTCTTTACTGTAATTTCAGGACGAAAACGAAGAAAATGTCACAATAATTCGAAATTCAAGAATAATATAATAAAGAGTACGTCATGCGACAAGATTTTTTTGAAAGTAAGAAATCGAAATAGACTTGAGTTGTCCTTCACCGTTACCGACACAATATTGGATTGCATGCACGATGAAAGTGTCACTGTAAATATTTCTCACATTCACATCATCCCTCGCCCCCTCCCCCTAAAAAGATTGATTTTTAAAAAGTAGGAAAAACAAAAAAGTGAGTGCCGCAATGCTACCTTAGAATTACTTTTAATTTTCTGACATTTATGGCTGGGTTTGATTGGGGGGTTTTTTTGTTTGTTTGTTTTTTTGGTTTCTTTTGGGTTTTTTTGTTTTGTTTTGTTTTGCTGTGGGTTTCTTTTTTGTTTTGTTTTTGGTTACAAAGACCACGAGGTCAGAAACTAAATGTTCCATCTGCTTTATAAAAACCATTAGGTTATTCGAAGTCGTTTCAAGATATTCAAAGAAATGCATACGAGAAAGCTTGACATATTGTTAAAACTCAAAATGTTTCTCGTCAAATTTCTCAAAAACTAGGTAATGAGCGGATAGAACTTTGTAATTCTGTGGTAGCGACAAGCTGAGTGTACATCATGCAGGACGACGATGCCGGAGACCCAGCTTCCAGTGCTGTAAATCGTCCGGGATAGCTTGGCTAAATTTGAATAGCATATACACCGTGGCGGCGTAAAATGCGTTAGTAAATATA
>NW_004797352.1:1270633-1271690 GCF_000002075.1 Aplysia californica
CACACACACACTCACACACCTCAATCAATGCCCAAAGAACTGTTTGGAAGCAGAAACATCCAAGAAACTACTTTTACTTTTTCTTTCTTTTGTTTTGTTTTTCTGGACCTTCTTAGAAAAAAAATGTCGTGTCTTCTTTGACCGCACCAGTATACCTCTGTAAACAATCACCGTGTTTCGATCGAATGTGCTTTACAAAGTGGCATGGTAGCAGCCTTGGAAATTATGGACCTCAGATGAGAGCAGAAAAAAAATGTCCAATGTTGAGATAACTGATTGATGAGTAGAAAGAAGAATTATAGCATTCATGGACCTTTCTGTCGATAGGGAGGAAATAAAAGACACAGGATTAATCAGAACAAAATGTAAGGCAGCATGGTGGAATCAGGCTCTCGTCAAAATAATCAAAGTGAAGAAACTGGCATTTTTCCGCAGGTTTGCGAATTTTTATCAAGTTTTGGGTTTTTGGCTCAACACCTTTCATGCCAATTAAAGAATTAATTTCTGTGTGGATTTGTCTGAAAAACGTTGATTAAAGGCACCACAAATGTAAATTTTCAGTTACCACGGACTCTTAAGCTAAAGAAATAACTAATCTTTGGCTGCCGTTTTCTCACTAATTTTACCTCTGAAAACAGGTGACCGCCTCCTCCTTCATTTGCAAATATCTCGACTTGTATTCAAGCTAAATAGATATTTTTTCATCCAAATTAAGACAAGTGAACAAGCTGTAAGATGATACCAATAACTCTACATGCCCAACAATTGACGAGAGCCTGATTCCACCACGCTGTCTCACAAATGGCCTTGAAAGACTTATTCTTCTTTTGACACAGACATCGCCGACCTAAGTTCACCACTCTGTTGGAAAACTGTAAACAAAAAATTAAATTATCCTTGTCTTTCATAAAATCTTTTAAAGCAAATTCTGTTAGAACATACTTGACTTGAAAAGCTCGACAGAATAATATTTAAGATGTTATGCGAGTTCTTTGCACATCTATGTAGTAGTAGTAGTAGTAGTAGTAGTAGTAGTAGTAGTAGTAGTAGTAGTAGT
>NW_004797352.1:1272694-1276482 GCF_000002075.1 Aplysia californica
AGGGAGAGAGGGGGAGGAGAGTATATTGAACGATAGATGTTTGAGATGAAAGAAGGAGCAAACCCCATCAAAGCGCCGTAATCACCGCCCACAATCCGGTTGCGATTCAACGATACCTCCCCTGTCTAGCCAGTGCTGCTGGGGCGCGATCCCCTCTGTATTTGTGTCCAGACTCGTTGCTATGCCCAAGGCATATGTGAGGCATCGTGGTGAAATCAGACGCTCGTCAAAATGATGAAATTGAAGTTATCGGCATTTTTCCGCCAGTTAAACCTTTTATTCTTTTGTTTTATTCTTTATCTTTTTTGTTGTTCTTTTTTTTATTATTGGCTCACCGCCTTTTGTGTCCATTAAAAATATTTTTGGGGGTGAATTTTCCTGAAAACATTCGTTAAAGGCACAACAAATTATGTAAATTTTCAGTTTCCAAGGACTCTCAAGCTTAAGAAATCACTAAACTTTGGCCACCCTGACCTCCTTCAATCGCAAATATCTCGACTTCTGTTCACGATAGGCGTGTATTTTATTTTTCATCTAAAGATGGTCAAATGAACAAGCTTTAAGATGATACCGATGACTCCAGATGCCCAAAAATTGACGAAAGCCTGATTCTACCGCGTCGTGACACATACTATTGTAACTTCCGACGCTGGATTTCCTCCCTCGTTCAACAAACAATGAAATGTGTTGATAAGCAGGCCTACATTTCAGTGTTTTGTAGCCTCCGATATGTATGGCTGGCAGTGGGGGTATCTAAGGACCGTGTGTAACTATGTACAAGAACCGTGCATACGAGAGTGGGTGGGCTTGTGTGTCTGTTTTTCATTGGGTTTGTGTTTGGTTTCTTTTACGGGGAAAGATTGTTATTGCCTATAGATCTACTTCTGTTTGTTTGTTGTTGTTGTTTTGTTTGTTTGTTGTTGTTTTTTTGTTTGTTTGGTTGGTTTGGGTTGTTTTTTTCGGGGGGAAGGGACACATGAGTATGAGTATGTTGTTTTATGCGAAAAGAAACCCGGGCCATCATCTCACAGAAAAACACTGAGAGAGGGGTGGGGCTGAAAGATATATACATATAATTACGTGTATATTATTAATATTTTTATGCAGACAAAAAGACAGACAACATGAGCGAGTGAAGGGTAATGGAGAGAGAACGAGAAAGAAAGGGAGAAAGAAAGATAGAAAAACAAAAAAAGGGGGAGGAGGAGGAAGAGGAGGAAAAATCACTCTAAGAGTACAGAGGCCAGAAATAGTTCCACAGAGATGCAGAGAGAGAGAGAGGGAGACCGGCGAGAGTCTAATACGTCATAATATCTAAATTTTGTTTCCAATAAGTGCCACAACCAGGAGCACCGCCACGATAGGGCAAGACACAGACGAGCAGACCGGCTCAATGCGATCGATGATGATCGATCCTTCCTGCCCCCCCCCCTCCCCTCCCCTGCCTTCCACCTTACAGCTCTGAGACCTTACACTGCCTTTCTCTCCTTGAGGCTAACGATATAGCAACGCCTGGTGTAAATATTTAATGCCAGAAGCTGAACTGATCTCAGCCTGTTTGACTCCAAGGGGCATATAAATCTGCCCATGAAACTTTCAACAATTCTCTAAAGAAACATTACACGATGGCACAGAATTAATTGACCATGTGCCTTTTTTGCACTTACTTCACCATGAATGTAGCTGTTTTCTTCTCCATAGACTTACGCATATTATGCTTTGCAAAAGTGATATTGTAGAAAAGTACAAGACTTTATAATGGGGTGCCCTCTTGGGGGTTAAGGAAGAAGAACAAGGCGTATCTGTTATGCATGCATTGAGCTTGTGAGTTGATATACCTGTCGCAGACAAACCCATCCATTACCCGCCAACATGTGGAGCTACGAGAGATGTTATTTCCCCTTGTCTCATTTAAATTTAAAGAGCTAAGGTGCTTAAAATGTTGTGTATCCCACTGAAGGCCCGCAAGACTCAATGTTAACTCCCTTGACCGGTCAGTACATTCCAAATTACTGTCTCGGCCCTCCTGGGATATTCAGCTCTGCAGACGGAAGGTGCATACCACTAAGACTGATAAGTACCTCCCCCCCCCCCCTTTCTACCGATTGCCAAGTGCAAATTTTGCAGCTTGATGAACTGAGCAAATTATGAAAAGAACCTTTCCTGGGGGTGTAACAACCTACCCACAGAGCTTTGATCCAAACTTACAACATATTCGCTACCTTATACTTATCTGATATTTTTCGTCGTTTTGAGATACAAAGACCATGAGGTAATGTGCTTTCTGCTCTACCAAAATCGTAGGATTATTCGGAGTCGTTATCAAGTTATTCAAAGAATTGCATTCGAAAAAGCTTGACATGTGAAAATTAAAAGTTTTGACGTCACATTTCTCAAAACTAGGTAGTGAGCAAACAGAATTGTGTACTTCTAGAGTAACTTGTTTTCATTAAAAGTCGAGTCGTTGTCGACCTTACTTCAAGACACTGCGGCAAAGCCCCACCCCTACACATACACACCCCACCCTCCTCTATACATTATGTTTATGAGTCTGTGAGAGTGTAACATAAAGTAAGGAGTAAGGGGAGGGGGGGGTAAGCACTGTTTCTCCAATTTCTGACGCCAATTTATTGTCATTTGTGAAAAGAGCGTGACTATTTAGCATCTTTGAGTACTTTGATATAAAAATACAAGCAAACGTCAGATCGTAAACACTCAATCATTCATTGTAGAAGAAATTCGACACAACAATATAACTCGAAATCTCCGA
The DNA here is from genome assembly GCF_000002075.1 of Aplysia californica. Taxonomy (NCBI): domain Eukaryota; kingdom Metazoa; phylum Mollusca; class Gastropoda; order Aplysiida; family Aplysiidae; genus Aplysia; species Aplysia californica. Next base: position 1,275,465 of record NW_004797352.1, read on the forward strand.
CTTAACCCGACTGCAGTCTGAACAAGACATTGGAGCAAAAAATTACTACTTGTGAAAAGCGATGTCTTAGAAAAGCAGTAAAGAAGACCGGGCGAGACAAAATTGAAAACTCAGTAATCAGAGAAATGGTGGGCACAAATGATGTCATGCAACACATCCAAAATCAAAGAATCAAATGGTTCAGACATCTTATGCGATTACCAACACACCATCCAGCACAACGTGCCTACATTTTTACATTTTTTAAAAATCCAATGGCAACAAGGCTAGAGGGCAACCGAGAAAGACCTGGATAGATGGAGTCAGGGAAACACTAACAGCTCATTGCACCCCCATGACCCAAGCTCTCCGTCTGGTAGCAGAGAGACGTTTCTTTCTTCCCGCGACACCCAAAAGGGTATAAGCGGCGGATAAACGTAAAAGTCATGTAAAACAGTCTTGCTGAAAAACAAAAGAAAATAAAACGAAACAAAACAAAACAAAACAAAACATACAAACATTCCAAATAAAACAAAACAAACGACACAACACAACACAACACAATACAACAACATGAAAACGAACAAAGGAAATCAAAACCAACCATCTGTGGTGTCTCTCTTCCTGTACAGGGTATGGACACATTGCGCCGAAGACGGTGTGGGGTCGCCTGGTGTGTATAGCGTACGCCGTACTGGGAATTCCCCTGATGCTGCTGTGTCTGGCCAACATCGGAGACGTCCTCGCCGATATCTTCCGCTTCATCTACGCCAGGATCTGCTGCTGCGGCTGCTTCCGCAAGAAGAAGAAGGACAAAGATAAGGTGGGTGGTTGGGTTTCCTGGCTCATGTTGTCAAGTTGCTGTTGATGATGATGATGATGATGATGATGATGATGATGATGATGATGATGATGATGATGATGATGATGATGATGATCCTAGCTAATATTTAGCTTCCCTAGACAAAGAGGAGAAGAAGAAGAGAAAGAAGAAGAAGAAGAAGAAGAAGAAGAAGAAGAAGAAGAAGAAGAAGAAGAA
>NW_004797352.1:1277124-1280618 GCF_000002075.1 Aplysia californica
TGATGTGGTGGTGGTGGTGATGCTGACCTAAGCTGCTATTTAGCTTCTCTTGACAATTTCTAATGATGCTGTAACTATTATTGTACTTCCAAAGGTTGTGGCAATGAAGCCCTCAGACAGCAACAACACAGGCCAATGGGAGTCAGACAAGAGCAAAATCATTTCTGGTAAGATTGTCTAACGATATAAATACATTGTCACGACACGTTGGAATCAGGCGCTAGTCCATTTTTGGGTCATCTTATGGAGTTATTGATATCATCATCTTAAAGTCTGTTCTTTTGCCTTGCTTTTGATGAAAAAAGAAAACATCTACTTGATGAATAGAAATCTAGATTTTTGCAAATGAGAGGGGAGGGAGCAGTGGTGCTCTGGTGCCAGAGTTAGGATTACTAGATTAGCCAGAAAATGGCAACCAAAGTTTGGTGGATTCCAAAGCTTGAGTGTCCTGTGAAACTGAAAATTTACGTTTTGTGTGCCTTTGATCAACTTTTTTAAAAAAGTAATCTCGATACCGAAATGTTTTTTAAATGTACATAAAAAGTGCACATCCCCCTCCTCTCCTCACCCCTAAATAATAACGAAAAAATGTTGATAAAATTTGCCGTAAAATGCTGGGTTCTTCAATTACAATATTATTTTGACGAGCGCCTGATTTCACCACGATGCCACACATAACACATCAGGCTGGAGTGGGAATGGTGGATTTGATAGACGACTTAAGTGATGCTATTGAGTGGTACGGTGTTTTGTCTTTTCTTTTTTTAAACGTCTGGTTATTTATTATCGTGATTATATTGATAAAACTCACCTAACCCATTGCGGACGATTTCGTGACAGCCATTTGCAGATGACGAAATAAAGACATTAATTCGGGCCACTAGGTTAACAATATCGATCCATCATTGACGTCACGAAGTTTTTCTGTATGGCGATAGTTTTCTTTTTTTATTGGTTTGTTTGTGTTTGTTTATTGTTGTTGTTGTTGCTGTTGTTGGTGTTGGTGTTGTTGTTGTTGTTGTTGTTGTTGTTGTTGCTGCTGTTGCTGTTGCTGTTGCTGTTGTTGTTGGTGGTGGTGGCAGTGGTGGTGGTGGTGGTGGTGTTGTTGTTGTTGTTGTTGCTGTTGCTGGTGTTGGTGTCGTTGTTGTTGCTGTTTTGTTGCTGTTTTGTTATTGTTGTAATTTGGTTTGGTTTAGTTTTTACCTAAAAAGAGTTTGGGAAGTGCAGGTGTTTTACGCTCCCATTGACACAATTTAGATCATTTAGGTGGTGAACTCCAAGAAACGCTATTCTGAGCGGTGGTAGTATTTCCTTCTTTGTACCATTTTAGGGAATGATTTTGTATTGATTAAGGATCATCTGTATTTATCAAAAGACTATGTTCCTTATGCCGTGACATCATCATCGTCATCATCATCATCATCATCACCATCATCATCATCATCAACACCATCATCATCATAATCAGCAGCAGCAGCAGCAGTATCATCATTAGCAGCAGCAGCAGCAGCACCAGCAGCAGCAGCAGCAGCAGCAGCAGCAGCAGCAGCAGCAGCAGCAGCAGTAGCAGCAGCAGCAGTATCATCATCATCATCATCATCATCATCATCATCATCATCATCATCATCATCATCATCATCATCTTCAACACGCATGCAATCGCTCTTATCAGTATCAAAGCTAGAAATGTCTTGATTAAATGTATTCATCTTTGAAAACATAAACAGGGGCTGGTTTACACGTTTCACTTCAATGTGACATTTTGTCCTGTCTTGTCCAATAAAATTATGTTCTTCATCATGATGACTGGCTGATGACTGATTGTAATCTAAAACTCAAAATTAATACATGTGTTTAAAGAGAGGCAAAATACAAACTCCTTGCCTTAACGTGGGGTCATGTGTTCGGCCTTCGAACTGGCTTAGTTTAGTTTTAGTAAAGAGTTTTACGGCACTTGCAACACAATAAGGTCATATAAGTGCCGAAGATTTGAGGTGTTACAAGAGAGGAACAAACACAAAATAGAAGGAGGAGAGATCAGGACGATAGACGTTTGATAGGAAAGAAGAACCAAACCACACCAGAGCACCCGCCAACCACCCACGAACTGGCTTACATATTGTGTCTCGAAAGGTAACAATAATATCAACAGCAACAGAAAAACAACAACATGAACAAGAAAGCTACAACAACATTTCAATAATAATGGTTGTCTGTATCATGTGTGTGTATGTGTGTGTATATGTGTGTGTATGTGTATGTGTGTGAGAGTGTGTGTATGAGTGTGTATGTGTGTGTGTGTGTGTGTCTTTTAGTGAAAGCTTGTTTACCAAGGTGGTAAACCACAATGCATTTACAACAGTACATTACAGTTGGCATCGCAGAAAACACCAACTGGCGAAAGCACGATGTCGATTTTTTTTCTGAAAGAAGACCTATTCATGTATATTCAAACTCGTATCTGACATACCAGGTGGTCAGAATGCCCCCGCCAACTCGGACTTCTCACGTCTGCCCACCCGGTCGCCCACAGAGAGCCTAGAGACAGGGGACTCGGGCAAGCAGAGACTGGGGTCTGCCAGCTCCAGGACCAGTTCTAGAACAGGCAGTCCCAACCGTGGAAAGGTGAGGGGAAAACCTGAAAAATATATCACTTTCATTGATAACTCTGTGAAACTTAAGGTGCAATAGTATTATTATGCAAAACAAGTATGGGCAAGCGTGTCCAAGTCGATGGCCAGTTTACGCGACTCTGAATATCTTGGGGTCAAACTAAATCATGAAAAAAATTGTATGAAATCGGTTGAATTGCCCAAGCTCTCAACAGTGAAACCTAAACTGACACTACAGCGTGTCACTAAAGGGCATTTCATAAGATAAAAATTAGAGCTATATATGGCTTTCAGCTAGCCCTGAGACTATTGATTTTAATTTTCAAGACAAACACTTGTGTTTTTATTAATTATCAACTAACCGCGAGCTACTTTCATTATTAATCTTTCTGGGTCGACTTTTTAGCCAGACTGACATTGCTCATGGGCCGCAGTTTTTCCTTACCTGATGTAGAATGCATGCATACTACGACTTAAAAAGACTGCATCATCTACCCATGAGCTTAATGCACAGTACCATGATATAGACCACTATCGATGGCTGCCACAGTGCAACTCCTGGGTTTTTTTAAACTTTAGGTAACCGTGAGTTGCTTAATTTTAAAGAAACACCCCAGTAACCATCCGTCTCATGCTGGCTATTTCATCGACAGTGCTGGACATTATACTTTACGTATCACCTCGACAAAAGCGACCCATGTGGCGTTTGAAAAGAAAACCCTAATCTTTGAGAAAAAGGATAGTGTTTTGGGGTTTTTTTTAATCGCTTTTGCCATTATCTACGACATTCTTTAAGGTTATAATAGAGCAGTTTGTTACCTGTGTCATCTTCTCATACGCTGAAATGGGGGAAAAGAGAGAGAGAGGGGGGAGAGAGAGACT
>NW_004797352.1:1280718-1303532 GCF_000002075.1 Aplysia californica
AGAGAGAGAGTCGGGGATAGAGGTGGTGAACCGACAGTGTGTGAGAGACAGAGAATCACAGAGACAGTGAGACAGAATGAAAGAACCACCGTGTTATTATTGCTAAAGGTTTGCACACAAGACTTCAATTAGGCTATTGCTTTTGACAAATTGAAAGGTTATTTTTTATGGATTGTTAGATATGAGGAACAATGAATGAGGCTGGCCTGGAGTAGCTACGGATCTTTGACAAGACATTGCATAAACTACATTCAGAAGATATTCATATTATGGTATTATCATCATCATTATTATCATTATTATTTTTTTATTTTTTTATTTTTTTTTAATTACCATTATTATTATCATTATTATTATTATCATTATTACATCACCAGGTGAAGATAGTACCCCTGGATGTGAAGAAGAACGACCCAGTCATTCTGGACGACGACAGCGACAGCGAAGACGAAGACGATTTGGATGAGAAGAAGATCACAGTGCCCCTCACCATCACCATGATAGTTATCGGCGGCTACATTTTCGGCGGCGCCGTTCTCTTCGGCCTCTGGGAGGGCTGGGACTGGCTGCAGTCGGCTTACTTCTGCTTCATCACGCTCAGCACCATCGGATTCGGTGACGTAGTTCCGGGCACAGACTTCGAGAACCCCCAGGCGCAGGCGCAACTTCTGCTGGGCTCTGTCTACGTTCTCTTCGGGATGGCTATCTTGTCCATGTGCTTCTCGCTTATGCAGGACGAGATCCTTGCTAAAGCCAGATGGATTGGACAGAAGTTGGGGATCCTGGACAAAGATGCAGATGACTGATTTTTCGAGGCAGCTTTGCTCTTTGATTACAAACACCAGCACTAATTGGCAGAAGAGGTTGTTTAAATTGTTGAAATCACAGGGATATAAAGATTCAATACAAACTTTCTCACAACAATAATGTTACCGAACTGCATCCAAGAATATTTTTAAAGTATCAATACAAACTAACCTATTAGCGTGCAGAGTATGTTCTGTCCATATGAGAACCTTTATTTTGGATACGTGACTGCTTTTTATGGTAGCTTTTTACCATAACAGGACAGGCATCTTGCACCTCTTTTTAGATTGGTCAACTGAAGACCACCACTCTTTCAAACAATCTGTTTGTACACATCGTTGCCCTGCAAGGGAAGTAGCGTAGTCATCTACTTTTTTGTCTGGAAGTAAACAAACTGGGCATGCTCATTACAATAGACAACTAGCATTATGTAGCCTACTCGTCATGTGCTATAGATGCATCTTTTCGAAAGCTAGATCCACCATTTCATTTCGGTCTGAATTTACAGCTAATTTCATTTTGCTGAGCCAAACGGGGCTAAGCAAACCAAAATTTATACTCGATTCATTTCCCTCGGAAGGTGGCAACGTACTGATGCACTGCATAATCCTGGTTTCAAGATGTCTGTAAATCCATACCGACTCCGACACAAATAGTAAATAGATCTACATGTACATGAGTGAATGTCTTCAAAATTTAACTCTACTCCTTACGGTAGCGTCAGTCTACTGTGCCACATATATTATAGCTGTCCTCGCAACGCGTGTGAGCCTAATGGATTTCTTGTTGTTGAAAAACATATTATTCTTCTATTGCGTATTACAACTTTATTTACGTCTAACGGTTATTTTTATACTGCTGACATGGTAATCGGCCTTTCCGCTTGTTCTACTCTTTCTGAATACCAGAAAAGAGGTTGAAATGTTTATTTATCGTTGTTTTCTTATTTGTTTATTGTTGGGGGGGGGGGTTCATACAATGTAATACCTTTTACAAATTGGAAAAATGAGGGGAGGGGGTCTATTCTGACCTTGCACTACCTGATTAGCAAATACTGAAGGTCTGTAAAAAGCCAATTGCTTGAAGAAAAAAAACAAGGTTTGATGTGCCTCAGTGCTTGGTTCCGAAACGATGTTGACGTCAGCCACTGTTTATTATGACTAACCAGTTTCAAGATATAATATTCACCATCTTGAAGATTTGGGTCAATGGCACTCTAAAATAAGCTCCATCCCATCCATCATCCATCTGACGTCGGTGTGGGAAGAGGCTTGCTCCTCGTCTACAAGGCTATAGAATGCTATAATGTGGCTGAGCGGACAAACATTTTTTAAATTATTATTTTGGATGCCAAACAGACGTTTGTGAGAAATCAAATTTCAAACACATAGCAGCGTGTTTCTTTAGTGTTTCACAAAGAAACTTTTTTTTTAAAAATTTTAGACCATGCTCTCTACACAGTTTGGAAGTTTGAATTCGCTTGAGAAATGTTGTTACCCCCCGCCATCGTTGTTGTTGGACGCTAAAATAAACCATTTCTGACGTTTGACGTATATTATAATTATAGTTTTGAGAAACGAAAGCGAAGCGTGTAGAATCGCATTTTTTTTGCTTGCAATTCCCCCCTCCCCATTCGAGGGAGAATGACATACGTAACTAATATTGACATAATTTGTTACATTGGTGTTTCTTTTACATGAAATGTTCTTGCTTTCATTCGAATATTTTTTCTGATCGATCATGCCGTTTCAGGTTTAACGCTGAATGTGATGCGTGAACTGGGAATTTGAGAGAAGAGAAAGTTCAGCCTGCAACAATTAATTTTATTCACTTCCTTAAGGAGAATTGTAAATATGATACCCTGGAGTTTTAAAGGCCTTCTCGAAACAGATAATAGTAAAGAGTATAAGGCAGATTAAAATTAAAATTATTTAATCCTCCTTTTGGGATACTGTAAAGAATAGTGACGTCTTCTATATAATATATTATTGTTCTTGCACCTTGTATACTTTTACAAAGGAATTACGTTTCTTGTATACAAAAGTATGAACAGAGCTTATTTTAAGAGAATTTCTATTTGAGAAATGAAACAAATTTGTTGGTGGCGACCATATTGCACGGAGACCACCGAAAACATTTTGAAAATAAAAATGAACCATCTTGTAATTGTAATGAACTGCCAATAATTAAAAGATGACCTGTGAGTTTTTCGGGAAAAGCTAGCCAATTTTTTTTAAGAGCCTTCATGCCCATTTGCAAGTAACTGAAATACTCATAACGAACCTCGCCTAGTTTGTATCATTAATTTTATTCTTGACATTGATAAAGATACATTGTCTTAAAGGACCTGGAGGGTAGTTTTTTGTTGTGAGACCACCTGCGCTGTTGAGGCATAGAAGAAATATCTCCCAACGTTTCATTTTTTTGGCTTTGCACATAATACATGTATTATGTATACGTGTATCATATATGTTTAATATGGCGTAGATATGACAAGAGTGTAGTCCTACGACCGCTCAACGAACGAACGCCCATAAATATGTTACTATGGACGATAATTAGTTGTTATAGAGCCCGATTTCACTTTGCCTTTGTTTCATACTGATTTCGGTTGAAGATGTGGTATACTGAGTCTCTTTGTCAAAAAGAAAGACGTGTCTTGTTGTCGCTATCACTTTAGATTATCTGCTCGCGCCTTTACCTTTGTTTGAGCTTTTTTAAAGGGTTTATAGTATACAATAGATATTATAATACTTGAAGTGCGATGATATGGTAATTAGTTTGATGCAAAGGCGTGATAATCGATGTAACATGAAAGGCTCGCATCAGCAATGATGTCTTTTCATTAAATTAACTGTCATAACATAACACTACTATATTATAATATGTCTACTCTTCAAATCTTGTCTTTGCTCCTTATATTCCTGTATGAATGAAATGATTTTGTGCTCAATATGGCTAGATTGCTTCTAACAGAGCTATTGACGTGTACGTCGAAACGTTCCGATTCTCTGCCACACTTTGAGTCAATAATTAATTGGTAAATAATTTCATTGACTAATCCCAGAGCTCATCCATTCCCCATGGATCTACCCTTCCATTCCACCGTTTCCCTGTACATCAATCTGTCTATTTAATAATGTATCTCTACCCCCCCCAGCTTTGCGAAAAGTAGTTGTTGTTGTGCTATCCAAACGTGAGCTTAAATTCATCTCAACCCAGCCAGCAGGCAGTCTATCTATGAATTCATCAGATCTTTATTTTTTTTATTCACTCGTCTGAAATCTTTTTGTCATTCTCTTCATCCCTCCTCAACCGTTCATTCTTCTTCACTCTCAACCATTGCTTAGTCTCCACACCATTACATTTTCATACAGGAGGTATTGTCCAACAGTTAATCTGTATTTTTTAAAGTATATTGTCGTTTTACTATTATTGTTGAGTGTTTCTTTGCTATCGTATACAGACAGGTAAGCTGAAATAAACTGGCTCTCCTTTTGAAAGAAAGACAATGGAGACATGAACGCAGAGCAGAATGTGAATTATAACCCCTAGAAGTACGGACTTTCATTTTCACTGTAATACTTGCATTGTGCGTTTTATCGATTTGTATCTTTTATTGTGAAAACTTCCGTCCATATTTTTCGTTTTTCTGTTAACATTGACTAAGCCCTTACCAAAAACAGAATTTATGTTCAGAACCGGGATGAAGATGAATATTATATTTCTCTACGTTTTCTTTTTAAAAATAGTTTTTCTTTACCTTACAATTTTTAAGTCACAACCCGAAGACAAGTGTCCATCATTTGTGCACATTTTGCGATTCTGTGATAAAATTATTTGTTTTCAAACGAAAATAAACAAAAGTTTACCTTAAAATTCCAGAAATACTCTGAGTATTTTTTGTTCAAAATTTCTCCAGGAAGGGGGAACACGGCTATGCAATTACTCATTTTATGTGAGAGAAATAAACCTAGCGCTCCTTTCGACGCAGTTTGAGAAAAGCCTGTTTGGGGTTTGAACCAGGCTCGCCTAGACGGAATTCCAACACGCAGCTAAGTCACAGTGCTGGACTTACAAGGTTCGTCTGTGTGTGTTTGTGTGTGTGTGTGTGTGTGTGTGTGTGTGTGTGTGTGTGTGTGTGTGCGTGCGTGCGTGCATTTCTGTGCGTGTGTGTTTGAGGGGGCGGGGGTCACATAGGCCATTTCAAAGGTAGGGCGACACACTCTTCGGTTCCTGAGTCTCGTTTTCGTTGGAGACGATAGATCGGCACTGAAGGGAGCTGAACAGAAGACATTGTAAATAGGAAAGATGCCATCCAGAGACGCCAACGTCTTAACGTCGTGGTGTCAGAAAGTACCAACCAAGCGGGGCGGGGGGGGGGGGGTGCCCCTACAGAGGGAGCTTGATTTTTATTTATTGTATCCCAGTAGTAAGGGATGGTATGTAAAGATATGGTTGTTATAAATATATAACACCCCGTTCAACACTTACGGTTACTGCAAAAAGGGGAGGGGGGGGGGCCACGGCGAGATTATACATTTTTAATGACCATTTCTAATAGGAATGAGCCACGTGGGTGGAGAGCAGTGACATCTCTCCAACCAAGTCTTGATCTATAACGCCCCTACAGGAGGTTGGACCAGAACCATCCCCATCATAGACCAGCGCTTGTGTTGCAGATTGGACAAGATTCTACAATCTATGATGACAGCACACATTGACATGGTCTGTGAAGAAAATGTAATATGTGCCACAAAATGCCGATTGCAGTCTTTTTTTTATTATATAACCCTATCCGTACGCTCTGGGGTCATTTTGTACCCCTGGGGTTGTATTCTTTACATTTTAGAATACTTCTAGTGCGAAGACCTCTTTGAAACTTTCAGTATTTCTAAAAACAATCATTAAACAGATTGCTAGGTAAAGCATACGATCCGATTAACGAGTAAATTTTCTCTTTGGAAAGTGGTAGCACAGAGTTCCCCACGTCATATGGATAGATAGTAAAACACGACGTATGGATAGGGTTAAATAAGAGTTTCACGGCACTTGCAATACAAATACAAACAAGTGTTATAAGTGCCGAAGATTAGAGAGTAACGTATCAAGAAAAGAAGAAGTAGAGATAAGGACGATGAAAATTTGACAGAAAATTGCAGACAAAGCGATGAAAAAACAGCACTTAATCTTATAAACAGTAGAAGTACTGTGCTAGTCTTATTCAAATAGAAGTTAAAACCTTATATTTGTAACTGTTGATATTTTACACCCCCGCCCATACAACATAAATTATTTAGGAGACAAGCTGCTTTGAGCCTGCCTGCCAGATCCGATCGATAGCAGGCCTACAACTTGCTGATCACAACAGCACACAAGTCACAAAAACTGACAGTTCAATTGAAAACAGGGGAGTCAATGTGAAAAAGTTTATTGCATCATCCATATTAGTCTTTTGCTGCATAAAGTAAATATGACTCATTATGCAAAGATGGTATTTTTTTTTTCAATCATGAAATGCCAGTTCAATGTTATCTTGGAAAAAAAAATGCGAAAGACCTTAGCAAAAATATCTAAATCTTGGTTATGGGAGAAGCACACATCTCTTTTTAGATTGCAGTATAAACATGCCCCTCACAATGGAACAAAAACCCATGAAGAACTGACAGTACAGATTGACAACAAGTAATTTTCTTCTCTAAAAACAACCAATTTAGTCACAAGCTTTGTTTGAACACAACATGACTTGGTACACAGTCCACCGACCAGGCTTGCAATGTCACACCAGGATAAATTTGTTGACTTTGGGCTTTGTGACGATAGTATGATTTATTGAACAAGTGCTCTCTCTCTCTCTCTCTCTTTCTCTCTCTCTCTCTCTCTCGCTCTCTCTCTCCCTTTCCCTCTCCCATTCTCTATCTCTCATCTCTCTCTCCCTCTCTCTCTCTCCCGCTCCCCTCTCTCTGTATCTCTCTCTCTTCCTTTCTCTCTCTCTACCTCTCCCCCCTCTCTCTCCCCCTCCCTCCTCATGTATCTTTCCATCTCTTTTTCTTGCCCTTTCTACACATACATCAAACACTTGCACAAAAACAAACAGGTAATACATGCCCACACAAACGTACACATCAAAATAAAAAAGTTATTTTAGGATTCCTAAAAACTACTAACACGAACAAATCAACTATTTTGGCTATAAACTTTCAAAAACAAGCATAAATATCCACCTGTGCCTTGAATGCCAAGTGTAGAATTCTGTAAACAGAACACACACCAGACAGAAAGATATGTCACATGTGTGCCCTACCTACTACTATGAATAAAGATATCGTCAATGTCTGAGTCTTACCATGTATTAGTTTTAGTAGAGGTTTTATGGCGCTCGCAACTGCATAAGGTCATATGAGCGCCAGTTACCATGTATGTGCATGAACACTGATTTTTAGAAAAAAAGTTATTTACTTCTTATCAATATTATCAATTGAAATTTCTAAAACTTGTGAGTAAAGCTTTTTTTCGATTTTTTCTTTACATACCACAGTACAGATTACTAACTGTAATTACGATTATGAATAACATAATCTACGACCAAATAAAAAGGGGATGACAAAATTTGGCAGACACATGGTTAGAGTAGGACAGTGATGACGTACACTTGCATAACATCTAATCCTAACTACGAAACTCTTCTCTACTTACATGTACATCATTTACAAAGAAAACAAACCAATAAAACAATGACTTTATGTCCTACAACTACTAAATGAAATGAAGCACTTCCTATTTCACATCCTCAACACAGGATTGACAACACGCTTTTCATAATAATATAGCGTTTAATGCTGTAAAAAGTATGGGGTCTCCATGTTCAAGCATATAGTGGAACGAGGATACAAGGTAGGTGGCTAAAGTATGCCCAATGCACAAGAGTACATCGAAAAGGATTTTCAATTTCAATTTTAAACAACATCCATTAAAGGTAAATTTCAAGAACTCTGAAGAGCCAAAAATTAGAACATGAAAAAAATTGACCTATTACACCACAGAGCAGGCAATAAAGAACAGTATCAAATCATCAAAGCACTGAAATCAGCACTAGCTCAACAAAGCTCTTAAAGAATAGAAAATTACTAATAAATGGTCGTTGAATGAGAAGATATGTATATATTTTTTTTTTCAATGCTTTTAATTCTTTGGTCACTGACTTTGAAAAAAACTTTAGTAACAAGTGTTCCCATCTTCAGTTGGGACAATTTGAGTCATCATTTAATTTACAAATGACATCACAACACAACAGCAATGACTAGTACAAGACACTGATTTTTGTCTGATCTTACAACTGTTCCAAACAGATGTCCAGTGTTCCTCTACGTACCAGGCATACATCAGAAGTCTTGAAACTGATAGACCCTCATACACGTCAGAATAAACATTTTACAAATCACATACACACTCATATATGATCATAGTTATAAAATTAAAACGATGTATTTTGAGAACATTTTGCAAAAAGAGGTCTAGATTTTTCACATGTCTTACAACCCTTTAAAATTCAAATCTTTCAAGAACTTCTAAAACATTACATTTACAGGTCCCATAAAAAAATTTACAAAAGAAGTTTTAAGCTTTTACCACAATCCACCATAGCCCATACCAATATTACCACAAAGACTTCTTCAGTTTGAGTGTCTAGCAGCTCAGAGCCAAAGTGCAAAAAAATACAAATATGTTGACCTTGTCACAAGAAAACAAAGTGACTCCATCATGCCACCTGCTTTACAGTACAGGTTTAGTTGTTTTTTTTAATAAAAAATTTTTAGACATTGCAGTTACTCATTTTTCTTGCAGCAGTGCCAATATATTTTAGTAGAATGTAATGTTTGGTGTTGAGAAGATAAAGATCAAGAGTTGAAAAATTACCGCCTTTAACAATTTTATGCTAAATTCAAACTTTATGTTTTCCAGCAAAAAACTGTGTGTAATACTTCACAAAAACAAGCTGGGGCTAATCCACAGCAGAAAAAAGTGTTCTCTTTACCACCATAGCCACCCACCTGGGTGGTGTCTCATACTCCAGCTCTTTAACAATACAGCATAATAAACTTCACCACATTCTTTGCCTGGTAGACCAACAGACTCTTTCATGCATATGCTATAAAACGTTTTACACACAAGTTACTAGAACAGAAGAAACAAGTACTTCCAAGGAAGGGTTTGTTTTTCTTTTCATTTTTAAACATTGAAAGGGGTACTGTAGTTTGTTTTCTTTTTCAAAAGCACCAAAGTATCTAATACCACTAACCTCTCACATAACACAACATTCCTTTCGGCTTTGAAAGGACTGCAAGATGCAATTAGTACACGAATAGAAACGAACTGTAAAAAAACAAAATAAAAGGTAACTACTCCCATTGTTCAACATGAAGCCTCTCACAACCACAGCAAAAGTTTTCAACAAAGATTGCACTGACATATCATTCATGAGAATATATTTAGTAATAATCATTATACGACAATCAGTCTCTTAATTGAGTCTCACGCAAACATCTTATTGCCAGCTGTAAGTCAAAACATTCCCTATGCACAATCTTTTTGTTGTAGATAGAATCATTTGCTCTAGCCCCTCAATTGTTATGCCACTCTGGCATAAAATGGTCTTCACCACAGAGGAAGAGACTGCTCTGAGAGCTTAAAAGCAATGCATAGCTCACAGGAGAAGATTGTGGCTGGGGGACGGGCGAAGTTTTGATGTACCTACACTGAGAGATTGTCATGAGCACAAGTCATGGACGCAGCCACGGCGCAGAGCAAGATTGCATTAAAAAAAGAGAAAGCATCACAATTTTTTCCACTCATCTTTTCAACCTCAAGGCAAAATATGAGAAAAAAAAGCAAATAAAGGAGAGATTATGCACCGATAATTTTTAGCATAAAATCTGGAATGTTACTTTTTTCATACAAAATAAACTGTATTAAGTAATAAATTGGATACATGAGAAATCCGAATATACATAAAATATCTGAGCTGAAGTATACACATATAATATATCTATATATATATAAATATACTGAATACGAGTAGAAAGTATGGGAATGTTTGCAAATGTGTACAATAAGTTCCAAAGCAATCAGCATACATATAAAGACTCTCGCAAAGCAAAAACCTGACACACCTTCATAAACATTGACCGGTAGCCTCCAAACCTGGAAGTGACAATAAGCACCACAGCGATCAAATCTTCTCTCACCAGAGCACAACAAACAGGAAAGTAGAATACAATTTGCCAAAAGCATACATGTCTGAGGCTTTGCCACTATCTCATTACAGAAAATTGGAATTGCAAGAAAGAAAAGAAAAGAAAAGAAAAGAAAAGAAGAAAAGAAAAGAAAATACTAGATTCTATCCGAATCTCTCAGATACTGACATATGAACTGTGTTCTAAATGTTGATCCAATAATTTGAGAGAAAGTGTGCTCTGCCATAACAAAACTAGAATGTATATTTCAGTCTCCACAAACCTTTAAAAACATCTGAGAATGTCTCTAAATGTACCAACCATCAGGATGTTGATTTATTAAGAGTAAAAAGAAAGAAATAAACAATTCTCTATTATGACTGCTTCAAAATTAAGGCCTGGGGGGAAAAATAGACAAATCCTAACCCCCTTCCCCAATCCAAACTCAACCATTTCAACAGTGACACACGGTAGGTCTGTCAGTCGGATATAAAAAAGGGTTTTATACAACAATACCAAGACATCTTCATTTCACAGCTTCAGACAGAACCTGCCAATGACACAACTCACTTTCGTAAATGGCAATAGAAAAATGGCACAATGCATAGGCCTACACAACCCCGAAGAGCACTTGAACATTCTCTTTGGTAGATACTTTTCTTCTTAATACAAGTATCTCACAATGTAACAACCTCAAAGGAAATATACACACCCTTCAAACTGAAGAAGAGGATATATGTGAAGCATCGTGGTGAAATCAGGCGCTCGTCAAAATAATTAAATAGAAGACACTGGAATTTTTCTGACCGTTTGGTAAATTTATCGAATTTTTTCTTTTTGACTCAACACCTTTAAGGTCTATTTAAAAACACATATATGTGTGGTTTTAACTGAAAGATGTTGAGTTAAACACAAAAATGTAAACTTGCAGTTTCTAGGTCTAAGGACTCTAAAGCTTTGGAAGTCGATAAACTTTGGTGGCCATTTTCTGGTTGAGTTTACATCTGAAACCAGGCGACCCCCACCTCCTTCAATCGCAAATATCTCCACTTCTATTCATACTAGCTGAGTATTTTTTTCACCAAAAGCAAGACAAATAAACAAGCTTTAAAATGATACCAATAATTCTACATGTCTAAAAATTTACGAGCGCCTGATACCACCGCGTCGTGACACATATTTCATTTATCATTTCATCCACATGGAACAAAGAAGAATATCATGAAAAGCAAACCGGCTCAAACACTCAAGGCACATGGGCAGCACAATTCCAACACAATCAATACAACTTTTCTGTAAAAGTAAAACTCGCTGGCCTTTCCATCAAAGCGCCCCTCAACTTTCCTATACAGGCTGGGTCCCATAGCACAAGCTCACTATCAATTTAGTCAAAAAAATAAAACTGAACGAATATTTACACTGAAAAAGAGATGTAAGAAGAAACATCCAATCAACTGTCATAAAATGCTGATTACAGCCCCACGCCCATCCACCCTTACACATAAGCACACGCACAAATACAACTTTATATGTAAGTGGAGAAAATTCTGTTTAACCCTGACAAAGATTAGATTGTCATCCTATCACTAGAAGTTAACACATATCCAAACTAAATGTTTACTGAAATTATTTTTTTTAACACAGATTAGTAATGGAAGTTTTTTTTTTTTTAAGTGTAAACAGACATAATGCAATATTTCAAATATTATGGGCCAAAAGCTTTTGTAAAAATTCATACAACTAAGTGATAGCCTAATTCTATAATACACTACACTCTTTTTCACCATAATACCTAAAACAATCCATCAATTTTTACAGTTTTTGCCATTCTATGACTTTCTTCCACTTCCTTTTTTATTTTGAATCTTTTTCTTCCAGATACTTATCTATGACCTGAGTTGAAAAACTTCTGAGTATTTTTTTTCCATGAGGCTGAAGCCCTGACAAGCAGTAATACGGTAGTTTCCTCCTAAGATCCCAGGGCTCGGGAGCAAGGAAAATGTAGGACCTTAGGCGAACGGGATCTTAGCCGACGGACCCAGAGAAGAATCTGCAGTGACCCATGTTAAGGTCCACAACCAGTAAAATGGTCTCCCTCCACTCTAAAATGAACTAACGTGATCCCTGGGTGGGTTCATGACATATTATGGGGAGCAAAAAGTGGTCAACCTTAATGACCAATCACAGTAGCACGAGGCATGCCGTTTACACTTTTTATCCTATCGCGAGTCTCAAGATCTACGCTTATCCAGTTGCCCTGTCCTGTCCCCTTTTATATCCAAAATTTATGGCTTTTCATCTCAGACCGAGTTCCCCAGCCTTTATCATTATGCACCACTACGTTGTGATAACACCAATTAAAATTTAGTCTATCTCGCAAATTTGGGAATAGAGACAATCTACAGCTACAAAGGTCAGAGAAGAGTTCACAGTTCGATGTGATCCCACCTGGAACGAACGTGTAGGCTCCACCCACCCAGCGAGTGGTGTAAGTGTAAGTGGACAGCTCAGATGTGAGTGTGATGTTTGGGGCAAACAAACGCGTCGGTCAATTCACACCTCGGTGTAATCCCATTTGAGGCAAACATTGTACTGTATCATCGAGTTTTAAAACGCTTGTGTGATCACATTCACACGCGTAGCTGATCTTTGACGCGATGGGCTGTTCAATGATCTCAACTTTTCGCTATAGGTTGATCGGCCGTGCCCGCTTGGATTTTTGTTCCATAAATTGATCTGAAATCTGGGATCTTAGCCGAATGTAGACCTTCAGAGTGAATCAGAGTGGGATCTTAGTGGTGACTTTTATTTTGTAAAAAATTCTGTTTTCTTAAAACAGCGGGATCTTAAGCGAACCGGGATCGTAAGCGGTGGGATTTTAGGAGGAGACTACTGTATACCTGAAATATAAAACAATTTTTTTAAAACAACATCACAACATGCTGCAATCAAAATCATTTCATGCATTTCAATATTAAGAAAACATGTTGTCTACTTTATAACAGGGAAAACACATCTAATGATATCATATTGTTAGGGAGAGTACAAGTGTCTCAACTAGGATGAAGGCAAAAAGAAAGCTGCCACAATTGCAAATTAAGTAAGAAGAGCCCAGACCATTTAAAAGTTTTATTAGCATTTCTTTTACGCATTCAAGACTAGTGACTTGTTCAGGCAAGTGGAAAAGGCAGGCAGTACATCTTTTTGTCTTTTGTTACACCACTAACAAAACAACTTTCAGTATCATGACTACTGTTTTAGTTTTACTAGACAAAGATGTATAAGCATAAACAAGCAGCTAAGGAAAACGGTCAAATTCATACACAACAACAAGCCTCAATAAGAAAGCCAACCACACATAATGTTAATTTTTAATCTTTCATCAGAGCAGAAACATAAAAGAGGGTAGGGAAACATCTGATTTCATGGCCATCCCATTTATGTTACTACCTATACCTTGGCGTTGAAAACCTAATGATCATATTTGTGCGAAGTAAAAATTAGCTCACTGTACTAGCAGCAGCAGTGAGCGGAAATATTACCTCACTGCACAATGTACTAGCAGCAACAAAGGGTGGAAATATTAGCTGAACAATTATTGACACTCGATGGAAACTGACACAGATTGTTAACAAGCTGGCTCGAATTTAATTTCGAGTGAGAAGTGATTTCACCTCCAACATCTCACTGATACTTTACTCTTCTCTGGAGGATTTGGATTCGGATGTCTAAAGACATCACAGAATGATTTTTTACTTCGGCGTGTCACATCGCACCACGACGAGGCACAAAGCTTAGAGTAGAGACACATAGGAATGATGCTGCTCGAGTGCATTTCACTTGTGTCTATTTATAAAAAGTATAAAACACCCTTTCACTTCGCCAACTAGATGAGGTCAAGCTGGTGTTGCTTATACATTGGCAGGAAGAAGTCCATCACATACAATCTAGATAAAAGAACAAGGTGTACACATCAATGTGTCAGAAATTTACATCTCAGCTAGACCTGCTGTATACACCACAGTGTGTAGATGAATGACTGTACTCAAAAAGGCCCAAAAGGTGCTCATTGATCAAATGTTGGTGTACACTGAACCATAAAACAATTAAACAAGACAGCTCCAAAGAATTTAAAAACACCCTCTAAAATGTCAACCTCACAAAAAAGCCACAACTTCGCAGCATAAAGGGGTCTGAATGTAAATGGAACTCTTTCTTTACAAAGGTTTAACATCAGATTCAAGAGCAGATCGACACACTCTGACGCTGCGTCTGTAAGAATTGGGAGATGCGAAACATGTATAAATAGTATTCCGCTTAAAACAAAAAAACACAATTCCATGAATGTTCACAAATAGTGAGCTATATATAAAATGATTGAAGCCCATATAGGCACAAAAATGAGTGAAATTTTGATTTCTTGAATAACAGTAGCCAAAAGATGAGTTGAGCATTTTCTTGATTGACTAGATAAAAAATTCAAATTTTCGCTCAAAATAGACAAGTGTACAAATATATTCACATATTCCTAAACAGACTCACAAAAAAAGAATATTATATCAGACGAACGCACGCACACACACACACAACACAGACAAAATAAACGCATGCACATACTACATACCGGCCGTCTCAAAAATGTCCTTAAGTACCTTCTTATGCCACAGTGAACAAATCTAGACAAGAATGGCACAGACTTCATTGCGTATAAAGTGTATATCGGCTAAACATGCAAGTTTTCCAAAACAACATTTCTTCTTAGAGTAAAATACACTTCAAAACAACTTTCTGTCAGTAATTTTGTATAAATGAATGGCACGAAAGTTTTGAAAACCACTTAAACATCTTTATATTAAAAATGTCTTCTAAATTTAAAAGATAAAAACTCACTCTAACAGGGTTTAAAATTTACCTAGTTTCACAACCAGTATATTATAATCTTTACAAAAAATGTCTTCAAGAGTCTCATTTTTGTATGTTTATTTAAAATGGCATCGCTTACTAAGATGCTGATTTCAACTGAATTCAAGTCAATAGGAAATTCACAAAAGAAGAACTCATAAGAAAATGAAATCATTACTGTTCTGTTGTATTGTTCTACTGGCATATCCTTCAGCATAATATTTATTATTAACGAGGCTGAAAGGTGTAGGTCAAAACAGATAAACACTTCTTTAAAAACTGCACAGAGTTTGCTAAAAGTGTAAATATGATTTCACTAAGAATGACGTCAGTATAATCTTCGTAACATTTAATATACAAATATCATTATGTACCATACAATCTCTAAAAGAATACATATTCTATAGATAAAACAAAATACACGTAGATCCTGCAAACATGTACAGCCATGAACACAATCAGAAAAACCTCCATAATATAAGAAGCAAAATCAAAGGTATACCTTTGCCAGCCATGACAAGCTGGAGGAACCATATTCAAGAGAAGCTTTTCTCAGGTTTAAAACCTAGCAAACTGCACTTCCTGAAAAAGCATTTTCTATAGTTTGCTAAGCCTTTCCTTTGGAACATCCCTGCTGACTGCCAGTTAAAAAGAGAATCACTCATAAATTGTCCACTCTTTGTCATAAATGATTAGACGGTAATGCACCACTATATTTAAGAGAACTGCTGACTCTGTACATTTCATCAAGACAGTTGTGGTCATCAACTGACAAAAATAAATTAATAATACACAAGTTGAAATCCAAGCCAATTGGTAAAAGATCTTTTTGCACATGTTGGCCCTTAAATCTGAAACACCCTTCCATAAAAATTGACAGAAAAAGAAAATATAGTCTATGAAAACCTATGAAAAAACATCATTTTAAATCATGAATACTCTCATTCTTTTCCACTTTACAGGTATTTTTTGTGTCCCTGTACCATACACTTTAACAAATTGTACAGCAATAAATGGTACTTCAACATATGAATTAACTTACTTTCAGTTGCCTCTTCCGATTGGAGATTTCAAGACTGTTAACACAAAATCTAAAACTTTAGTTCCATAATCTGAACTAAGAGGTATGTATGCCCTAAAAACCTTTACTAACACCATAAATTTGTGGCTACAATTACAGAGCACATCAAAGTAACAGCACATTATATATTCAACAGGCTTCCATAGCATAAGGCAATAAATGCGTAAAAAAGTCCTCTCCCATTAAATATCAAAATTAATTTTAAAAGTCAGAACTACGGAAAGGATGCCTGGACACAGAAACGGAAAAAGCAAATCCATGATTCATTTTTGGTTTCATGAGAAATACTGATGGTTTACAGGTAATAGAGAAGAAAAAGTAAATGACGTGCAAAAGAAAATACACAATATGTTGTAGCATTCATGTGAGTATACTGGCTGGGCTGAACTCTTGAAATCACTAGTAGGCTAATACACGACTAGTACTGTCAGAAAGTCCAGTGGACACAGAGGAAAGAATCTATGTACAAGCAAACTACAGAGAAGAACACTTCTTTAAAAAACTATAAGCGTACCAAATTTTCAAATCTACAAAATACTGCAGTTGTACGAAAAATGAGAAACTCCAGGCACTTTTCTTCTGATGGTGACAGAAAGAAAACAATGCCCAAATCTCACAGAAAATCACTATGTCAACACAGACTACAAACTTTCTTATCCAAGATTTTTTTAAAGTCCTTATAAGCTCCTTATGAACCATATAGAGCTATACACAGTAACTAGAACACAAGGTATTTGAGGTTTTAAAAAATCATTACACATAGAGTTGGCTTCACCCTTCTCAAATGTTTCACTAAGGAATGACAAAAACTGGTTGTTTGACTGTAAATTAAAAAGCCCATAATACGATAACTTGACAGACTGGTCTCATCACGACAAACAGCCCTCACAAAACACCTTAACAGAACTTGTTTAAAGCCCACTATAAGCAGGCAATAGCTATACATTTGTATAAGTCACTGTTAGAAATCTAAAAATCAGAAACAATGACATTTTTAATATTCTGTTACAATCAACAGTGCAATGTTATTTTCATGACTGGCCCTCAGAGCAATAATCAAGAGGTAAAGGAACTACAACTATGTTCTAACAGATATTATAACAGCTTCCTGCTGAAGGGACAAAAAGTCAACAGTGGCCATTTGCTTAAACAATACTTCATGGTCAATCAACATAACAAGTATCGCAGCAAACACTGTGAGACAAACTTCAGGAGATTTGTCCTAGGGAACATCTGCAGAAAATGGAAAAATGTCAACGCACTTTTACTAAAAAGTCATGAAAAGAAAAATGGATGACAAAGTGAAAGGAGAAGACCATTCAAAAAACTATTTTGGGGGTTTAAATGAACAGGTGGGAGTAGTCCAGAGACCTTTGACATTATCAAAAGTAGACATCAGAGAAAAAAAAAAAGTTCAAAGAGAGGAGCACCAGCACACCAAGGGTAGGATCTGGATAAACAAGTCAGTACTGATTCTCAACAATATCTCCACAAACCCTGGACCACTTGCTTGTCTCGAAGTGAACTCCATGGCCGTAGTCTTTACGATGCTAAGAATGGAAAGGACAGTACAAATTGACCAAACAAAAGACAAAAAAACAAAAAAAACCTCAAATTCATGCTCTCAAAGCTTTCCTTTTTCTCTTCACTTAAAAATAATACCAAACAGAACAGAGAGAGGGAAATAAACAAAAGTGCTTCAGTATAAAGCTTTAAAAAATTATGCATTTCTTTCACCACAAAACTTTCTTCACGGAATGTATGTAGAAAAAAAAAAAGGTTGTCATTCTACCATTCTACCGATAAAATTTGAAATGTACAAAATATGTACTGAGGGGTATTGAATATCAGACAAACTGTTCTTTCTCTTCATCCTTATGAGGTCTTGGAATATATGGTCCTGACAGCACTCTCAATCCGGACGAGTCTTTCTTCGGAGAATGTGGCTCTCGGGAGGTCGGATGTCTTTTGCCCAACCGTCCCTGCATTGGACGTGTCTCATGATTTGTCACAGAAATCGCAGACTGCGACGGCTGGCGTCTGTGGGTTGGGACCACCGCAGGAGAGGGAGGATCTGATGGAAAATCAATATCTGTCTCCACGATTTCCCGTCGACCACGATCTGACTTCCGACGCATCTGAGGAGGGGACTGCTTTTGACCATGGCTCTCCCCAGCCCCTCGACTCTGAAAGACTGCTCGCTCTTGCTGTGGAGAATTCTCTGCTCCTGACCCAGATCCTTCTGAAATTCTTCCTGTTCCGTTCACAGAGTGGTCCACAGGTGTAGTATCTCGTGCAAGAGGCGAAATCCGAGTGTGGACTTTGGGAGGAGCGTCATAACTCAACAACTCTTCTTCTTCCTCCACAGTTCTCTTTGTGCGGCCTGGACTTCGACGCCGGATAATCCGCTGGGAGGGGCCAACACTTTTCTTTTCCTTTTCGGGAACGCTTTCCAAGAAAGTCTGTAAAAAGCAAATTGAACATGTTATAGGAAACCAAATACAAAGTATCATTAGCTCAAGTTGACCTGTAAACCCCCCCCCCCTTCCCTCCCCCACCTTTTTACTTTGCATAACAATATGAACTTCAATCCTTTCAGCTCTACCGGTGGTGCATAAAAACTGCCTGTATGCCTAACCACCAAAACACCAGTGAGTGAGACACTATCCCCAAACCGGCCCACCTGGGATGGAAACAGTGTTTACTACACAGGACATTATTAATTATTTTTAACATCCTTCTGAAGTAGGTGCTGGTAACGAATAGGACTACCCTGAGTGGGGATATGGAATGTGATTCTGATCATGATATGAATAAAGGCGCAAATTTCTCAGGAGCTCAGGCAGAGGGGCACGGTAGCCTCAGGAGGTCAGGGCTCAAAGGGTTTTTAAGAAAACAAAAAGCATAGACCAGATCAGTAGTCTGCTGAAAGTTAGCGTAAAATGAGTGGATAGAAAGCATTTTGCACTTAGTCGTTTATTTTACTTTTTATAGAGAATGAATATAAAAATATAAGGTCGGCCTCTATTGCGGTACAACGAAACCTGCAAGAGGAATGTGACCTCTACACAAATCAACTTTAAAAACTGGGAACAGACAATAGCAAGTCGCAAATAATGGAAGTACAAAGTCAAAACCAGTCAAAAGATGAAAGAGTATAAGGCAGCGAAAGCTTACATCAAACATCTATGGAGGCACAAGACAGTGCAATGAAAAGTTTAACATCAGTCATTTTTTGGGACTCCCTGCATCATCAAAGGACAGAAAATGTAGGTCAACACAGCACATCCACTGTTGTGGCAGAAGTGTCTGCTACCCTGGACTTGACACAACCATACCTGCATGATGCTGATCATGACAATGCACCGCACTCGAAATATAAATTTTTTCCTTCGTACTCCCCCCCCCCCTTCCTCCCTCCCCTCCCATCCCCCTTCCTTCTCCTCCTCCTTTTCTTCCCCCTCCCACTACCCCCCCTCCCTCTCCCTCCTCCTCCTCCCCACCAACCTGCCTCCTATCACTCACTTTATCCAGGGAACCCTGACTGTGTGTGAAGCGGTTCCAGTTGAGAGCCCTGCCCGCACTGAGGTCCTCCGTGCTCTGAGCTAGCTGTTCATTGGCCAGCAACATGGCCCGCTGTAGCTGGAGACTGGCAGAGGCTCGCTGGTGCTGGGACAGTTCTGCCAGGGCCTGCAGAAAACACAACCATTGTACAGTCAAGCATGCACATAGCAAAATCAGCAGGACGCTGAAATTTTTTCATTATGGATCAAATTTGCCACGTACATGTTTTAAATACAAAGAATATACATGTGTAACAAAAAATTCTAGTCCCAAAAATCTGTTCGCTATGTGCGTGTTTTGCTATGTGCTTGTTCGATATGTGCAGTTGGTTTGTTTGGGGGTTTTTTGCCATCTTTAAAAAAAAAAAAAATTAAAGATGAAATAATTTCAAAGGCAGACCCCTCAAACTGCAGGGTGTAAAGAAGACATCACCCCTGCACAAGAGAGAGATTGTGATGTAAGAATGTCCAGAGGTGGATATCTTTTCTTTATGTACAAATTCATTATGTATAAATGCATAAAATACAAAGAATAAACATGTATAAGAGAAAATTTGAAACCTGAAAATCTATTTGCTATATATGCAAGTTTCACTATGTGCATGCTAGACTGTGTCGTAACAGCTCAAATTTATTACTTCTACCCTCATATTGCTCTCAACACAGAAAAGAAATGGAACACAGTAAGGGAACATAGTTATAAAATAATAATAATCCACTTGTTAAAGTCACAGCTGGTGTGAAGTTGAGCTAAACAACAAAAGTACCTCTCACTGAAGGCCTCCTGTGCTTCACTAGAACCCCTTTAGCCAGATGGTTCACTATTTTCTCATACCAGTCTTCAATAAAAATCATATAAATTTTTTTAAAAATCAAATCAAATCTCATACCAGTACCCCAATGACGTACAAAGTCACAGTCTGTTTGAAACTCATATGTCATCGTTCGTACCTTTCTGAACTGAGAGAAAGCTAATTCACAGATCTCAAATGCCTTTTTCTCAAACACAAAACATGGTCAAGAGAAAAATAAGCCATCATCATATCAACGAGGTTAGGCCCAGGAAATACCTGTAACTGTTTTGCCTGACTTTTGCCAGTGCTGAGAACAAGCCTTGTGAACACACCATCGGGGTCTTGAAGCAGGTTGTGCGGCGTGTCCATTTCTTTGAGTTCACCTTTCTCTAAAACCTAAAGAAAATATATGAAAAAAAGACCAATTTCAGAATAGGCTAGATCATTTTTTACTTATATTTGAAAGCCCTCTTTGCTTGCATCTGTTCACACCTCTACAAGCATTCTATATCCAATGTAATAAATTTCTAGCTTGGTGCCACAAATTTTTTTAATCCACCAACAGTGAAAACTTAAAAATATTGTTTAATATATATAACATGTGAACTACATTAGAAAAATAAATACTCGAAAGAATACAAACTTAGCATACCCTTAATGCTAAAATCGTTACTTGCAGTCTCAAAACCATAAAGCTTGACAGCACCCCGATATGACCTTATGCAGTTGCGAGCACTGTAAAACTTTTACCAAACTAGACGAAAGTTTGACAGGATCCCAAAGAACAGTCGGCTACAATCATCACATAGCTCTCTGAAAGCCTGGCTTTGAAGAAAACTGACAAGGGCACCATGCCGTCTGGATAAAATATCTACAGGTCTTTCAGTCTTCAAAGTTGATGGTAGGTTCAGAAGGGACAAACAGCAAAGCTTTTTTTTAAATAATGTTGGTTTTTCAAATTACAGAGGGACATTTTTTTAATTACCTCATACATGTGCAAATTACAAAGGGAACTATATAACACACTAAAACCCTTCAAACCTAATTCAAGTTACAGGGACATCAGCCCAAAGCAACTAATTTATAAAATGAACGTTTTTGTAAAGCACATACATGTTGTCATGTCTAATCCTTTGAAATAACCTAACAATACAAAGAAGCAACAGTAAAGAAGTACAAGAAAGCATCATCATCGTGGGGGAAAGAGAATCAGCCACAACTCACCATTAACCGATCACAGTCCATGACAGTATAAAGCCTGTGAGCTATCGTCAGAACGGTGCTTTCCCGAAATTTGGCACGTATGGTCCGCTGAATTATGTCATCTGTCCTGGAGATCACAGGTAGAAGAAAAATCAAACCATAATTTGAGTATAAACTTTGAAACATCTACTTTATGTTTGAAAATAACAGAGCATTTATGTTGCGGGGTAAGTGTTTAGACAGCCACACTCAGACCCTTAAGAGCAAGATCCTGTAAAATTAGAACTTGTGATGGACTACAATTCTTTTTTTTTTTAATACAAAAAAATAATTGTTTAGTTTTAGTAAGTGTTTTACGACACTTGCAACACAAAAAGGTCATATAAGTGCCGAAGATTAGAGGTGTTACAAGAGAGTAACAAACACAATTGTTAGACCCGTTACAGACTGTAGAACACAAAACAATAACCATGTAACAAAGAAGTTCACAGCACCACTCCCTGAAGTCTCCCCCCCTCCCCTCCCTCTGAGAACCTTACTCTTGGTCCACATTGGCTGTGGCCTCATCCAGCACCAGGATGCGCTTGTGTTTGAGGATAGCCCGGGCCAGGCACACCAGCTGCCTCTGTCCCACACTCAGGTTCACCCCTCCTTCCTGGACCTCTGCGTACAGCTGGCCGGGGAGCTGATTCACCTTGCCCTTGAGCTGCACCTTAACGATAACAAATCAGACATGTGTTTGATTAGACCAATAAAATACAGTTGAACCTGCTCCAACGGCCAATTAGTCCAAGATACCCATCTGTACAAATGACCACATCTCACATATCCCCTTGCGAGATATTTTAAATACATTTATCATAATGACACTGAGCAAAATGTCCATCTGCCTAGGAAAACTGTTCTTCTCCTTGACAATGGATGGCTGTCTTGGACAATTTTAACGTACGACAAAAAGTGATCAAACAATAAAGTTGTCATAGTTCAGTTGGTTTGTAATTTAAGGTGAGCCAGGATAACTAAAGATTTACCTTTTTTTAACAGACTGGAATAATAGTACCAAATTATGCAGCTAGTAACTCTAACAAATCACCTCAATTATTAATTCACTTAGGCAGTTACATAGGTTTAAAACCAGAGAGAGAGAGAGAGAGAGAGAGAGAGAGAGAGAGAGAGAGAGAGAGAGAGAGAGAGAGAGAGAGAGATACTTTAACTTGCTAGGAGGATTTTA